>NW_004444010.1:417991-420011 GCF_000243295.1 Trichechus manatus latirostris | reverse complement strand
CCAGGAGTTTATTTTATAGTCAATACAGCAAACAGTGAAGCAAATAACAGAACAATGGGCTTTGGGTGAATAACAATAAGTTTCGGGCAAGGGAGGAAGAATTCAGGTAAACAAGCCAATCAGTAACGGGTTTGGAAAAACAAGTCGTGACAAGTCTCAACATGTTGGGGACAAGTCTCAACATGTTGTGTAGCATAGAGGCCTTTATACATCCATATTTTAATGGCACATATCCCCACATTGCACCACCCAGGCTCCTTCAAAACAGATTAGTATCAATTAAAAAGTTTTTAAAATTATACTGTTTTATTTATTAAAACTTATTAATTTAGCCAAATAGTATTGTTTTACAAAAAAAATCATTATTTTATGAAGAACTGTCTAGTTTCTTGACAATTTTACTATATTTATTCACCCTCTCTTCATTTTCACAACAATTGCCCTAATAAAGATGTATTAACCTTCATTGTTTAGTTAATAAGGTCATTATTTCATCCCAGAATTATTTGGTAGATTGAAATAATTAGATATCAATTACAACTAATTCTTGATTCTACCTACCTCGGTCAACGGACCTCAGACTTTCCCATGTCAATGAATATCCCTTCCACTGATTCTGCTGGATTCACCTTCCTGTACCTTAGAGCCTAGGTAGCTTCCATTTTCTTTTTTCCTAGCTTTCTTCACTCCTCGTTTTACACATGTGCAAGATCCATCTCAATAATGAAAACGTCTCAAGATATTTTCCACCTGGTTTCAGCTGTTTAAAATATTAGGTAAGGCCTTCTATGGCTACATTTAATTATGCTAGTATTTATCAGTTAATTTTCATACGTATGTATTTTATAAAATATTATTTGAATGTTTTAGAATTCTGTAAGAGTCTAAGGAATTGAAAGTCTGAGGCCACTTGTCTCTCAATAAGTGTCAGTGCCTGATAGATTATTCAGGGTACATACCCACATAGTATTCATATAAGGGCCATGAACATTTCCTTCATCTGTTTAAGCCTACTAATATTCTACTTTCTTACTCAGCCAGCTCCTTCTTACAGTTGTGAATAGCTGAATTGGCAATCAAAACATAGGAAGCTATTATATTAGTCTTTGTTCAGCTTTCAGTGAAAGTTTGGCTTGTTGTCCTCCCTCTGCACACCCCCCACCCCTGACTCCTGCCTTTTTTTAAATCAAGCCAGGGACAATGGGTTTATATTCCTATATTATATCATCAAGACTTTCTGCTATACACGAAGTCATATATTTTGCCTAATAAAAAATGCAGTTGGAAAGCTCTAAATAAATCAGAAACTATTTTAAATACAGTCATTAATGCATGGCAGAAAGCAGTCCAGGATAAAATATAACTGCCTAAGCATTTTATCTGGCTTTGGATCATCCAGGTCCACATATATCCCAAGCACAAAAACAAAAAGACATTATTTATGACACTTTAAATTGAGCCTATGTCTAGACAGTATGCAATGTAGGTGAAACAGAAATCTCAGCTATATTACCATGTGGTAATTGATTAAACAAATCTGCTGGTTTATTGAGTTACCTGGCATGGCAATCATAACAATATCCTGTTTATTTTTAAATTTTAGTTTGGTATTTTTTTTCTTTGCCTGGTAGAACTTGTATAACTTTCTACATGATTAAAGTTCATTATCTTATCTAATTGTAAATTTTAATCACACATTTTTTATGGAAAAATTATAGTTCCTTCTTCAGGTTAAATCAATACAAATCTAATTATTTTGATTTTTATAATTGACATATTAGTCTCTGATTGTGCATGTAATTAATGTGATAATCGATAATAATTAAGCAACATCAAGTCCAAATAAGTAGCAAATATTCTCCTTCAGAGGCAATAAAACACAATTGAAAGACTGCCAACCTAAGTGTTAAGACAGGAAAATTTATCCCTAATTACACATCTAACATACTACATAACCTTTGTCAAGTAACTTAATTTGTGTACAACCTCAGTTTTCTCACCAATACAAAGAAAAACTTTA
>NW_004444010.1:416354-417671 GCF_000243295.1 Trichechus manatus latirostris | reverse complement strand
GACATTAATATTTCAGATTGTTTCCAGTTTGTTGTCATTACAATAATTTGTGACAAACATTCTTGTGTAACTATGTCAGGACAGCATTGGTACTTTTACTTTAATAAAAAAAAAAATTTTCATGAAAGGTATTGCTGAGACAAAGCATATTGTATGTTTTACATTTTAATGGGTATTATTTAGTTTTTCCAAAAAGATAGTAAGAATTCACAATTTCATCCCTGTGTGATCAGATTTAAAGTCACATCTGCCATTCGAGGAGCCCTGGTGGTGCAGTGGTTAAGCATTTGGCTGCTGACTAAAAGGTCAACTGTTCGAATCCACCAGCTGCTCCTTGGAAACCCTATGGGGAAGTTCTACTCCACCCTATAGGGCCATTGTGAGTTGGAATTGACTCGACAGCAACGTGTTTGGTTTATGCCATCTGAGGATGTTGGACTGATGGAGATTAAGTTGGAGCATTGACATGATCCATTTTTCAATTTTAAAAGATGACTGGATGCATTGTGAATATGGACTGAAGTGGACATTGTCTGAAGGCAAAAAGAATCACTAACAGATTTTTGAATAGTCTGAGTGGGATAAAAATAAGGACCTGAGCTAGAACAATGCTGAGCCTCCTGAGATGGAAGTGTACTAAATTTGATGGTTAGGTCCTAAGAAATGTCCTCCATTTCAAAGGTAGATTGAAATGAATTGAGATGAAATGTATTCGTCTTTCATCTTTTCAATCATTCACTCAACAAATATTCATTGAGTACCTACAATATGCCGGATGCTATTTTATACTCCAGGGTGAGAGCAATGAACAAAGTTTCTACTATTAAGAAGCAGAGTGGCCTTAAAAAAAACAAAACAAAAATTTGTTGCTGTCGAGTAGATTTTAACTCATAGCGACCCTATAGGGCAGAGTAGAACTGCCCCACGGGGTTTCTAAGGAGCAGCTGGTAGATTCGAACCACTAACCTTTTGGTTAGCAGCCATAGCTCTTTACTACTTAGAGAATGGAAATTTATTTTCTCACCGTTCTACAGGCTAAAAGTCCAAATCAGGGTCTTGGCAGTGTTGAGTCCTTCTTCGTTGGTATCCCAGGTGTTCCTTTGGTTCTTGGTGATTCGGCATGCAATCTCTTTCCCAGTATATGCTCCATTGCCTCTGTGTCTATGCTGCTCTTTATGTAACTCAGAAGTGATTAGGTTTAGGATGCACTCTATACTGGCATGACCTCAACTTACTGATTACATGATGGAAGGTGATTATATTACATCTACGGATGTACTGGTTAGGATTTTAACAAATATCTGCAGGGTGTGTGTG
>NW_004444010.1:406262-408001 GCF_000243295.1 Trichechus manatus latirostris | reverse complement strand
AAAAAAAAAAGACTAAAAAGCATGAAAAAGCAAAGGAACAAGATACAACAAGAGAACCTTGTTAGGGATATAAAGTTTAGGTAGTTGTGATTATTTTCATATTACAGTTAAGGGATCTGGCAATCTAAAGATAAGTAACTGACCAAATTTTCATGTAGAGAATGTGGAAGGAAGAGGAAAGAAAATAACATTTATTGAGTTCTTATTGGCACTGGTTAGGAGTATTAGCATTTAAGACACATTTGAGGTGAAAAATTTGAAGCTCTTGAATACAAGTTTAAGAAATATTAACTTATTAACTGGGCTTTAAGAATTTTAGGCTAATGAATTTTTAGAGAAAATTACTAGTAGCATGAAATCTTACTTGAAGAAGATTAAGATTGTTGAGTATGAAAGATGAATTGCAGGAAACCCATTAGTTCTCTATCTCTATGCGGTTATATCATCCTGATCTTATAGATAATAAGTTTGAGTAAAATTTTCACAATCAGTGTGATATAAACCCAGACCCATCTGAATCCACAGTTTATGATGTTTTATACGACCAGGCTGTATCCGTTACTGAACCAGAATGAGAACTCGAGTCTTCAGATACCATCATATGATTTCCTTTCAGTTATTAATTAAATACTCATCTCCGAATTCTCCTACTCTAATATTCTATATCCATCCATTCACAAAATTCTTATTAATCTTCCTCTGTATCTATAGTGTCTCTCCGAATTATTCCTGGAGAAGCACTTCTAGAATGTCCTGGTAAAAACTTCCAAAATTCTCCTCCCCAATAAAAATAAACATAATACTGAAAAAAATTGTCAAAATCAACTTTTTCAGAACTCTGGAAATTAACCAAAGGCTTACAACAATCTAAGGATTATTCATCCAAGGAAAATGAATGAATTTCACTAAGAACAGTGAGCTTTATGGCATTTTAACTTGTCTTATTCACATCACTCTCCTGCATCTCTGTGGTAGGCTTGAATACCAACAGCCTTGCAACTATTGTAGGTGTGAAAAACAGGAGCCTAGAAACCACTGGATGGGTAAGAACAGTTTTCTAGTTCCACTAAAGCCCTGCCTCCAGATAATTGACACTGTTTGACCAGTATGCCAACTTCTTAAAAAGCTCCATTTTCAAGACTTGTCTTCATATGACCTGACTCAGAGCTCTGTCTATAAGAAGAGCATTCTCCCTAGACCATTTGTCTAAAATTATCAGGAGCAATTGTTTAACATCACAGCTATCTGAAATTGCCATCTGAGTCTAACAAGAGACTGACCAAAAAGCTTAAAAGGAAAAACTAGGAAATGGGATGTCCATAGGAGGCTTAGAAAAGCGCCCACATATTCCTGGGTGTCTAGAAGACCACCGGTAAATGCAGGGCTCATACATACCCAGGAAAGAACTAAAAGTCTCTAATCTCTTGACTCTCATGGACTTAGATGCCCTGAGCAAGCAGAAAGTGAAGGCTAAGTCACAGTTGTAAACTGCTTGGTGGAGCATTGAAATCATTCTTCAACACATACATAGAACCCCTTGGCAAAGGCTAGTAGACTTTTTAGTTAAAAGTATTTAAAGAAATCACTGTCCAAGCATCAGCTGGACACAGAGACTTCAGTAGGTGCACATAATAATGAATATAGACCTTACAGAATTAACAGCAATATTAACAACAATAAACAGCAACAAGAATTAACCCTGAGGAAAGGAGAGAATCTAATTTCCAGAGTTGCCAAAT
>NW_004444010.1:403304-404844 GCF_000243295.1 Trichechus manatus latirostris | reverse complement strand
TTCTCTGTAAGAGTTGTGCAGTTGGTTACTGTCTTCGCCATCCTGATTACCGTCGCCGCTGCGACATGAGCTTATGAGAATGATGATGAAATTTGTATGTCAACAATAGCAAAAGAAAGAGGCAATGGGTAAAGCTACGTGGAAGTAGATTCATTTGCACACTACTGAAAGTAAATTGATATTAATCTGAACTAGAATGCTCTAAATTAAATTGTAATCCTCAGGGAAACACTAAGAAAATAGCTCTCTCTCTCTGTCTGTAGAAAATATATATCATATCTATATGTGAGATATATATAAAAATAGGTTAAAAGGAACAATAAGGGATTTAAAATGGTATACTAGAAAATATCTATTTTACACAAAATAAGGCAGTAATGGAGGACTAGAGAAACAAAAAGACATAAAACATATAGAATACACACAGCAAAATGACACAGGTGATCTAGCCTGTACAGTAATTATACTAAATAAACTCTCCAATCAAAGCCAGACTGAAAGAATGAATTTAAAACAAAAAAAAACCTTGATCTAACTCTGTGCTGTCTACATAGGGGACACACTTTAGATTCAAAGACATTGATAGGTTGAAATTAAAAGAACTGAGTAAGATGCACCATGAAATCCATAGCCAAAAGTGAGCTGAAGTACTTATAATAATATTAGAAAAAAAGAGTTTAAGATAAAATGTATTACTAGAAGGATATTTATTAAAGATAAAAAGGTCAGTCCACCAAAAAGTCAAAGTAGTTAAAAACATGTATGCAGCTAACAAAGATCCCCAAAATACATGAAGCAAAATAAACAAAGCAAAAACTGACAGAGTTGCAGAAAGAAATATATTTGGAGACTTGAATATCCTACTTTCAATAATACATAGAACTAAACAGAAGATCAATGAGGAATTAGAAGACTTGAACAATACTATAAACTAATTAGACCTACAATACATCTATAGAACATTCTATCCAACAATAATAGAATATACATTCTTTTTAAGTGCACATGGAACGTTCTCCAGGAGAGACCAAATGTTAGGGCATGAATGAGACCTCAACAATTGAAAAAAATTGAAATCATAAGTGAAATTTTACAGAACTTATCCAACCACAGTGTAATAAAATTAAAAATCAATACAAGAAGGAAATTTGAGAAATTTACAAATATGTGGAAATTAAACAACACTTCCCTAACTGATCAATGGATCAAAGAAGAAATCACAAAAGGCATTGAGAAATATTTGAAGATGAATAAAAACAAAAACACAACATACCAAAATTTATGGTATGTAGTTAAAGAAGTGCTTAGAGAAAAAATTATAGCTGTAAATGCCTATATGAAAGAAGAAGAGAGATCTGAAATAAATAACCTAACTTACTACTTTAAGAAACTAGAAAAAGAAGAGCAAACTAAACACAAAGCCAGTAGATGGAAGAAAATAATAAAGACTAGTGCAGAAATAAATGAAATAGTAGTTTTAAAAAAACAGAGAAAACCAATAAAGCCAAAAGTTAATTTTTATTGTTAAAAATGACTATTA
>NW_004444010.1:400570-401754 GCF_000243295.1 Trichechus manatus latirostris | reverse complement strand
ATAAACCCATGAATTGATTTTCCACAAGGGTGCCAAGACCATGTAAGAGGAAAGAATAATGTTTTCAACAAATATTACTAGGACAACTGGATATCAACAGGTAATAGAAGGAAGCTGTATTCCTACTTCACACCATATACAAATATTAACTTAAAATGGATCATAGACTTAAACATAAGAGCTAAAACTATTAAACTCTTAGAATACATATGTCTTTGACCATCTCAGAGTCCCTGGATGGTGCAAACTGTTAAAACACTTAGCTGCTAACCGAAAGGTTGAAGATTCACGTTCGCCCAGAGGTACCTCAAAAGAAAGTCCTGGCAATCTGCTTCTGAAAAATCAGCCATTGAAGCCCTGTGGAATACAGCTCTACTCTGATATACATGGGGTTGCAATGAGTTGGAATCGACTTAATGACAACTGGTTATAGTCATTAGGAAGTGAGTCACAAACTGGAACTTAGAAGCTGGGTGAGAGAGCCAGAGGTGAAGAGGATGAAGGAGGATACCAGGCAAAGACAACCATCAACCATCAATGACACAGAGTTCAGAATGAGTGCATTGTGCTTGCTGGATAGTAAGTGTCTTTCCTGATGGAATAGAATGCTGTACATAGATAGGGGAGTAAAGGGAATTAGGTAGCTATGCCACTTTGACACACATAGGGTCACCATCAGTCAGAATCAAGTGGATGCCAACTGGTTGTTTTACCATCTCAAACCACCATCATTGGTTTCCTTTTGGAAAACCTAAGGTATCTTTTACAAGCATTACTCATTTCCCATTTGATCAACCATATAATGAAACACATATTTTGCATATATATTTCTATCTCATTGTCTCTTGTCTCTTGGACTGCCAAAAGAACAAACAAATCTGTCTTGGAGGAAGTAAAACCAGAATGCTCCTTGGAACAAGGATGGCAAAACTATGTCTCACATACTTTGGACATGTTATCAGGAGAGATCAGTCCCTGGAGAAGGACATCGTGCTTGTTAAAGTAGAGGGCCAGTGAAAAAGAGGAAGACCCTCAATGAGATGGATTGACACAGTTGCTGCAACAATGGGCTCAAGCATAACTACGATTGTAAGGATGGTGCAGGACTGGGCAGTGTTTCATTCTGTTGTACAAAGGGTCGCTATGAGTTGGAACTGACTTGATGGCACCTTACAACAATATTG
>NW_004444010.1:376561-383124 GCF_000243295.1 Trichechus manatus latirostris | reverse complement strand
TGTTTATAAATTATTTTTTAGTTACTGATTTTTAATTTTCACTCATAAGCTAGGGATCACAACCACAATGATAGAAAATGACTTGGTGTCAGATTGGAGATTTGGAAGAGCAGCTGTAGGGGTTGTAGGTCTTTCTCTGAAGAAAAATAAGTGTCAGAAAGGCTGAAGTTTGTTAATTATGTGACCATACAAGGGAATCCTTTTGTGTACTGGGTAAAATATAAATCGTTAAAGTTTTACTTAGAGCCTTGCACAATGCCTGGAAGATAGTAAGAATGTTGTTCATTCTCTAAATGAAGCATGAACAATAGAGGGGGAAAGAGAGAGAAGAAGGCAAAGAAATAATGAGGAAAGTAGGAAGGAAAGAAGTGTTGTTATGAACTTACTTAAGCTAAGTTGGACAATCAGCAAGTAACAAGCTCTTTTGGTAAGTAGGGGCACTCTCTGGTTGTATATACCCCTCATCCACAAACTTCCTACCAAGGGATATGAATCAATGCATGCAAAGTTTAGACCAAATCCTGTTGCATCACAAATATTTATTAGCAAACTTGTAAAATGAACTAAAATTAAACAAAATCCAAACAGAGATACAATCTGCTTCAATAAGCTCTGGAAAACTCCACTTCGTCGTCAGTAACTCAGGCAAGTGCCTTGCCTCAGAGGTCACACCAAAGCAGATTAAAAAATTTTCCCTGATAGCATCATCCAGCCTTTACCAGAACGAAGCAAGAGTCCTCCATGGGCTCTAGAATTTACCTCATTAACAATCTTACTAAAGCAAACCAAAACCAAACCCACTGCCCTCGACTCGATTGTGACTCATAGAGACCATATAGGACAGAGTAGAACTCCCTATAGTGTTTCCAAGGAGTGGCTAGTGGATTCAAACTGCCATTTATCTTAGCTGTATGAGCTTTTAACCACAGCGGTAATGTTACTAGCTAACCACATATCTTAAACATCCTTCATTTTCACCAAATAAAAGTATTTTTCTAACATTTGTTGTTTTTAGTTACACCAAGTTAGCTCCAACTCATGACGACCCAACGTACTACAGAATGAAACACTGCCCTGTTCCATGCCATTTCCATGGCTGTTGGTATGTTTGAATCTATGGTTGTGGGCTCTTGTTTATTTTGAGTGCCTTCCAGCCTAGGGGAATCATCTTCCAGCACTATATTGGACAATATTCTGTTGTGATCCGTAAGGTTTTCATTGGATAATTTTTGAAAGTAGATCACTAGGCCTTTCTTCCTAGTCTGTCTTAGTCTGGATTCTCTGCTGAAGCCTGTCCACCATGAGTGACCCTCCTTTCAAATACCAGTGGCATAGCTTCCAGTATTGCGGCAACATGCAAGACAGCACAGTACAATAATCTGACAGATGGGGGGCTTTTCTGACTTATTTAATGCTATTTAGTAATCCCCTTGGTATAGATTTCTGTACTTCTTTTTGGATGTCTCATGTGTGGAATCTTGATTACGTTATTTCAAATACTAAATTACTGCCCTTAAAACATAAAGTTATGTTATACTCTACCCTATACTCCAAACACGCACTTCTGTCACAATGTTTATAGTGAAATATTTCAAAGTAAATTACTATATAGAAAATAAAAGAGGAAGGAAAGAAGGAAAAAAAGAAGGAGGGAGAAAAGGAGGGGGAAAAATCTACAACCACTCTTCTGATGTATTCATTCTTCTGACCATGCTTGATTACTTGTTCCAAATAAATTTTTTGCCCAGTCTTTCTCCTGGCAATACTCCTCTTACTACCCACACCCTCCTACCCAAGTAAAAAAATAATTTAACCATATAGCAAAATTCTTATTGACTTTCATGCAAGAAGTCACATCCTTTGAAATCTCTCGTAAGATCAATTACTCCGTTTACTCCTTTCCCGCACCCAAAATGTATTACCTTTGCCTTAGCTATTTTCACACACACAGAGAGAGAGAGAGACTTAGCTTTTTGGAATTCCTAGACCTTAGTAAATGGCCTAAAATGTAATTTGTTCAATAAATGTTTGATTAAATTTTGAGCTGAAAATGTCCTTGATGCTATGGTCCACTGCAATATTAACTGCAAATATTACTTTTCCATTTAAGAATTAAAATAAACTATTAGATAAGAAGAAAATGGCAGGTGAGTAGGACAAATAAGGCCCAAAATGGACATGGCAGAAGAGTTTGAGAGACACTTGGTAGCAGAAAATAAGACCAATAATTTAAAATGTTAATTGCTAAGAACATATCACTTTGCAAATCCAAGTTGAGAAACCTTCCCTAAAACGTCTGTTTCATTAAAAAGCAAATTAATTTCTTGGAATATTTTCTAACTATAAAATTTAAACATAATATTTTAATTCCAGTTTTATACAAAGGTATTCATTTTCTATCCTCGGATCTTAGAGATTTTCATCATTAAAATGTATTTTCAAGTTCACGTTTCAAGACTATCCAGAATCCAGAAAAATCATACTTAGATTTCCTGGTAATTGCCAGCCACCTTTAAGATGGCTTTAATATTTTTAAATTTATACATGGTAGAATATTTAACAGAGACTCAAGTTCATGTTTTATAATCTACTTCTGATTAACACTTTCTGACACATATTCACAGAATACTGGTATGATCTTCTGAATTTAAGGCAAACCAAAAAAATATATTTTTCCCCAAAGCAAAATTGAAGGGTAAAAGAAAAGGTGTGTGTCAGGGTTGTATCCTTTCACCATACTTATTCAAACTGTATGCTGAGCAAATAATCCAAGAAATTGGACTATATGGAGAAGAACGTGGTATCAGGATTAGAGCCAAACTAACTAACAACCTGCCTTCACAACCTTGCTTGCTGAAAGCGAAGAGGACTTGCAAATCTACTGATGAAGATCAAAGACTGTAGCCTTCAGTATGGATTACAACTTAACATAAAGAAAACAAAAATCCTCACAACTGGACCAATAAGTAACATCATGATAAACAGAAAAAATACTGAAGTTGTCAATGATTTCATTTTACTTGGATCCAGAATCAATGCCCATGAAAGCAGCAGTCAACAAATCAAATGACATATTGCATTGGGCAAATCTCTTTCAAGTGTTAAAAAGCAAAGATGTCACCTTGAGGAATGAGGTGTGCCTGACCTAAGCTATGGTATTTTCAATCGTCTCATACACATGCGAAAGCTGAACAATGAGTAAGGAGACTAAAGAAGAATGGATGCATTTGAATTATGGTGTTGGCAAATAAGGTTGAACATACCATGAACTGCCAGAAGAACAAACAAATCTATCTTGGAAGAAGTATAGCCAGAATGCTCCTTAGAAGTGAGGACGGTGAGACTTTGTCTCAGGTACTTTGGATAGGTTATCAGGAGGACCAGTCCCTGGAGAGGGACATCATCCTTGGTAAGGTAGAGGCTCAGTGAAAAAGAGGAAAACCATCAATGAGATGGATTGACACAGTGGTTGCAAAAATTGACTGAAACGTAACAACAATTGTGAGGATGGTGCAGAACCGGGTAAAGTTTTGTTGACCGCACCTAACAACAACGACGACATCTAACCTGTGTGTAACTTTAGAGCGTTTAAAATCAGCAAGTTATAAATAACAGAAAATTTGTGAAGATACGTAGCACACCCTTTCTTATCACTCTATTGCAATGAGTCTCATTCCTCAGAGTACCAAAAAGCTCCTGGAGAGCTTTTATAAAACCTGGATACCCAAACTTCACCTTCATAGAATCTTATTTAATTTGTCTGAGGGGAGATACAGGCATCTGTATTTTTATAAAGCATCTTTTTCTTTTATTTTTCTAATGTGTGTCCACGTTAGTGAACTACTATCCCTGAGATTTTGCCAGAATTGGAATATTCTAAGGATATATCTGACTTTAATGTTGTTGTTGTTGCTGTGTGCTAATTGATTCTGACTCACTGCAACGCTATAGGACAGAGTAGAACTGCCCCATAGGGTTTCCTAGTCAGAAATCTTTACAGGAGCAGATTGCCAGGTCTTTTCTCCAGTGGAGCCACCTGTGGGTTCAAACCCACCCATCTTTTGGTTAACAGACAAGCGTTTAACTATTTCGCCACCAGGACCTTAATAGATACCTAAAAGTGTCTTTAGGAGAATTTACTAATACATTTCTACCTTGTTTTTGCAATGAAGTAACAGCTAGACAGGTATCATACTTTTTAAGAAGAAAACTTAGAAAATTACTACTTATATAGTATTTGCTTATCCTTTGTCCATATAATAAAAGCTATCACCTTATTAAAATGTCTTAATATAGTGAAATATTAGTAGGTGAAGAGGAAGATTTTTATTTATCTTGAAGTAACTAAAGATGTGTCTCTTACAATATGATACTAAAAATTACCAAGTAGCATATATTTTCAAATGAAGAAATATTTGATTATGACTAGGTTTAGAGCTAAAAACAGAAATTGATTAGGTTTGGAGCTAAAAACAGAAATAATGACAGAAAGAAATTATATTTAACAAAAAAAACAAAGTGTGATTTTCACTAACAAATTAAAACAGAGAATTGAATAGTCACTGGGTTTTTTGAAGTAAAAGTCACTTTTGCCAAATATCCAGATGAGGAAAAAACTACAAACTTTAATTAACCAGGAGTTAAGTGACCAAAATTCTTAATAAAATCATTATTTATTGCCAATATTTAGCTTTCAGGAGAAATAAATTAATCAAGAGTCAGTAGAATATCTCACAGATTGTCTCTACCCATAGTATTCCAAGCTTACCTTAAACAAAATTGGGAAATAAGTAAGGTTTGTCTTTGGTGCTTACACTCCACTCCTCTTGGCACGTTTCCCCAGTTCAAGACCTTCATGTCGTATCTTGGCTGACAAGTATCCCTCATTGTGAGTCTGAAGGCTAATGCAAGGGCTAATGATTCAAAACTACCCCGTTATTTATTCACTATAAACATGCCCAGGTTTTGTGTTCCACTCCTTGTATATGTGCTCTCTATATCCAATGGTAGGAAACCAATAAATACAAAGGTTTCTGTATCTAATGAAATATTTTTCCCCTATCAGGTGGATTCTCATTTCAACATGTAATCTCTGAAGACAAACCAAAACAAATAAATGTTTAATTATATCATTTTAATCATTGTGGCAGGTCATTTGAGAACCTTTCTTCCATTTTAGAATAGGATGCAGAAGCCGAGGGAAATTTTCTATTGCCACTGCAATAATTCATTGTAGTCAGATGCCTACTTTGTCAGCTCATAGCTATGGCCCTGTAGGAACTAAGTAAATGCTGAAAACTAAATAAAAATGATGATTTATAAATTTAATTCATCATTGGAAATGTCAAACATAGAAAGAGAGGGTTAAATGAAATGTCTTATGGTACAAAATATGGAATGATTGATAGCAATACCCTTCATGTATTTGTACACTTATATTGTTATGGAAAGGATGACATTTGTCCAAGTCCTTCCTCCGTTGTTAGATTTAAACCAATAAAAATAGCTTAAACAGGTTGATACTGAATAAGACTTATTTGTAGATGCAACCTCATCTTTAAACATAAAATGGGGGAAAATTTTCATGCTTGGCATTAGCCATTGAGAAATAGTGTCTGATGATTTTGCTACCAATTAACTCCACACCTGCTATCAGTTAGAAGATCTTAAAAAAAACAAAAAAAAACCTGTTGCTGTTGAGTCAATTCCAACTCATAGCAACTCTAACGGACAGAGTAGAACCGTCCCATAGAGTTTCCAAGAAGTGACTGGTGGATTTGAACTGCCAACATTTTGGTTAGCAGCCATAGCTCTTAACCACTACAGCACCAGGGTTTCCAGAAAGAGCTTAGTTACAGTTAAAACAGATTTTTTTTCTATTTTATATTAGAATGATTTATAAGACTGGTTGACTCCAAATTTAGGACAATTTATGACTCCAAGTCTTTGTTGAAAGCCAATACTACTAAAAAATTGATTAACAAATTAGTGAAATGAGTTACAACCACAAACAATTGAAAGGAAATAATATGCATCAATGCCATATTTGATCATTACCTGCATTTGAATGATCAATAGCTCTTCCTCAAGAGATTTTGATTATGTAAATGTACCCTGTTTGGATTGTATAAATGTACCAGTTGGACTACATTCACATAAACTGGTTTTCTTATAATGAAGTTCTCTACTTAGCCAATAAAATTTAGAGTTCAAATTATTCTATCTATACTATAATACCACAAGTCAAATACAATAATATTTTTATTTAATTTAAAACAAATAAAATGAATAAAACAATTACTGTAATTTTAAGATTTACAGAATCAATCAACAGTAATTGAGTACCTGATTGTTGCTATTGTTGTTGGGTTCTGTCAGTTGGATTCCAACTCATAGTGACCTCATATGACAGAGTAGAACTTCCTCGTAGGGTTTTCTTGGCTGTAATCTTTAGGGAAACAGATTGCCAGGTCTTCCTCCTGTGAGGTCACTGGGTGGGTTCAAATCGCCAATTTTTTGATTAGCAGCTGTGCCCTTAATGGTTGCACTGCCAGATCTCCTTA
>NW_004444010.1:372042-376008 GCF_000243295.1 Trichechus manatus latirostris | reverse complement strand
ACTCCCCTCTCAGGGCTTCCACAGAATCACCCTTCTGAATGTTCCTTCCTCTTCACATATGCTAAGTTTTATTCAGAATGTCCTACCCAGACCCACCAAAAGTCCCTTAACTTCTGCTTAACTCAAATAACTATGATAAAATACCCCAAGCAAGAGTGATAATGATGCTAATAGATTATGCTGATACATACCTTTTATTCTCTGCTTGCTGGAAACAATGCTAACAAAAAATAGTGTTTTTTTCTAATGTTGGAATTTCCAGGTTAAGTTGTGTTCACGAAAACTTTCAATGGTTATCCTACTTCAAAAAATAAACAAACATCTGTGCTTAAGTCATCTATACACTGTACTACCAGTGATATACATTTTAGATTCCCACTGCTCTGAGTCCAGACATTTCATAAACTATACCCTCCACCATCATTTTGCTTATATCTTCTCTCACTCTCTGCCTGTCCTTCAAAGTTTAGTAGTTTAGTTCAAGTCTTACCTTTTCTGTAATTTCCAAGAACAAAGTAGAACACAGTAGGTTTACTTTCTCTGAAAGACAATCAATGCTACTTGGTATATATTGCCTCTCAGTTATAATCCTAGGAAACTGGTTATTGGGATTTTCTTTTCAATACTTCTTGATCTAGTTCTTCAAATTTCAGTGTAAGCTTACTGAAGGCAAGACCTAATTTGCATTACCTCTTATGTATCGCACTCATGCTGTACAACTCCAAGGGACATCATTCAGATTTGAATTCACACTTGAATGTTGATTCCTGGGATGTGCAATGAGCAGCCTTGTACAGTTTCTAGAACATGATGTGCCGAAATATGATGGCTGATTCTGAATCTGACTGCTGAATAAAAGTAGACTGATCAATTTTGACTTAATTTGGAGAACCTACTTTAAAACCAATGAAAATTCAGACAGCAAGAGTGTCCTGTTTACACTCAGAAAAGTATTTTGAGAATATGTTAAATATTTTTAACAAATAGTGCACAAATGTCCCCATACTCTCCAAAAAAAGGAACAGTACATAACAACAAACAAATTTTAAAACTTTGTTCTATCTATTTTAGAAAGCTTTATGTAGAAACACAACCATAGTATCCATAGCATGTCATATGATCTAAACAGGAACTACTATTAACATGCATTTGAGTTTGAAGGAATCTACGTTTTCTCCATCAGGCTATGCAGAATCAGCAATGCTATTTGAATAGTAACAGATTGACGAGGTTTGATGATGGTAAGGGTGAATGCTCAGGTGTAAGTTATGTGGCATTTCAGAAATTATCCTCCCTGGCGGGAAGACAAAGACTTCACTTCCTACATAAATTTACTAACGTAACGAATTAACCAATGTTTGGTTAATATCTTTGGAATAAACTGGTTTCTTTTGCAGAACATGTAAACCAGTAGTTCTCTACCAGAAGGATTTTGCCCTTCTGAGAACGTTTGGCAATATCTGAGATATTTTTGTTTGTCACACATCTAGGGAGTACAGGCCAAGGATGCTGCTAAATATCCTAAAATGCACAGAACAGAATCAAAGAGTTATCTGGCCCAAAATATCAATACTGCTGAAGCTGAGAAATCCTGCTCCAAACTAACCCAAGAAAGGAAATATTACACCAACTTCACACCTTTCTTTTTCATTGTTATTAGCAGTAACTCAACTGTGAGATCTATTGAAAAAAAAATTATGTTGTCTGCTCCTATCTAAAAAGTGGAACAAAAATCAGAGTCTGTGAAGTAGAGCTAAGGATAAACACAAAGAGGGCCAATGTTCTTGGAAAGTTTCTATTTCTAGAAGATTTCAGTGCCCTGTAAGCATAATGCATGTCTTCAATGAAAGGCAACATCTGCTCTCCATGCTTGTTCTCTTGCCAGCTCACTGTCTATACAGCACACCGTAACCAAAGTAAACATTTTAAAGCTGCTTAACACTTTTTGGTAGCCTTCAATCACTCCTCAAAGAAAATTCAATCTTCACCATGGCTGGCAAGACCCTGGTTACTTCTCTGTCCCCTTGTCCTATTCTCCTTTCCCTATCTCACTGTTTTTCAGACACACTGGTCTATTGGCTATTGTTTCCCTCTCAGAGTTTTTCCTCTCTCGTGACTATTCTTCCCCCAACATTCTCATGGCTTCGTCCTTAATTGTGTATCATTATTCAGGTCTCTACTCAAATATATATTTTTCTAATTATGGTATTGGAGAATATCGAATCTACCTTGGACTGCCAGAAGAACAAACAAATCTGTCTTGGAAGAAGTACAGCCAGAATGCTCATTAGAAGCAAGGATAGCGAGACTTCATCTCACATACTTTGGGCATGTTATCAGGAGGGACCAGTCCCTGAAGAAGAACATCATGCTTGGTAAAGTAGAGGGCCATCAGAAAAGAGAAAGACCCTCAATAAGATGAAAGGACACAATGGCTGCAACAATAGGCTCAAGCATAACAACAGTTGCGAGGATGGCGCAGGAACAGGCAATATTTCGTTCTGTTATACATAGGGTTGCTATGAGTCAGAACCGACTCCACAGCACCTAAAAACAACACTCAAATATAGCACTTACTAATAAAGATCAAAGAGTACAGTCTTCAGTATGGATTACACCTCAACATAAAGAAAACAAAAATCCTCACAACTGGACCAGTAAGTAACGTCACAAAAAACGGAGAAAAGATTGTAGTTGTCAAGGAATTCACTTTACTTGGATCTACAGTCAATATTATGGAAGCAGCAATCAAGAAAACAAATGAGATGTGGGCAAATCTGCTGCAAAAGACCTATCTAAAGTATTCAAAAGCAGAGATGTTGCCTTGAGGACTAAGGTGCCCCTGACCCAAGCCATGGTATTTTTAATCGCCTCATATGCATGCGAAGGCTGGATAATGAATAAAGAAGACCACAGAAGAATTGATGCATTTGAATTATGGCATTGGCGAAAGATATTGAATATACCATGAACTGTCAGAAGAACGAACAAATCCCTCTTGGGAGAAGTACAGCCAGAATGCTCCTTGGAAGATAGGATAGTGAGACTTCCTCTCATGTGCTCTGGACACTTTGTCAGGAGGGACCAGTCCCTGGAGAAGAACATCATGCTTAATAAGGCAGAGGGGTCAGTGAAAAAGAGGAGGACCCTGGATAAGATGGATTGACACAGTGACTACAAGAAAGGGCTGAAACACAGCAATGACTGTGAGGATGGCGCAGGACCGGGCATTGTTTCATTCTGTTGTGTCTAAGTCCGCTATGAGTCGAATGGACTTGGCATACCTAACAAGAAGAAGAACTCAAATATCACCTGCATATATAAAATTGTACCACTTGTCACTTGCTATTCTTTCTTTCTTTTTTTTTAATTTCTTTCAGAGTGTATTTCATTGCTTGGCGTTTAAAAAATTTTTTTAAAATTTGTTAGCTTGTCTTGTCCTGCCATCACTACCTGAAAAGAGTAGGATATTTGTTTATCTTTTCTGTATCTTCAGTCCCTAGAAGAGTGCCTGGAAAATGGTAGTTTATTCATAAATATTTGTTAAGTTAATATATGAATAAATCGACATTTAAAATGTTCTATCTAGCCTGTTAAAAAAAAGCTTTCTTGTGCCTTGATATTCCATTTGTTTATTTTATTTGTCCAAATTGGGGAAAAAATATTAGACTTAACTTAGAAAAATCGAGTCTATACTACCTCTACCTATAAAGCGATTGGGACAATGAAGATTTAGTGGGTAGAAAAACTTAAGCATTCCAGCAAAGTCTACTAGAATTTATGAAGAAATCATGATTTGTTAACAGAGTTTCTATTTAATATTTTGTAAGGCACAGGTATAGAGCAGGTATCATGTTTGTGAAACTCTTGTAAATAGAGTAAAGGTGCATAAAGGTAAAAAGAAAAAAAAACTGATAAAAGAGTAACTATGGAAGCCTGGAAATGAAGCAGCATTTTAGAGTGACT
>NW_004444010.1:369836-371942 GCF_000243295.1 Trichechus manatus latirostris | reverse complement strand
ATAAACACAAAGACGGCCAATGTTCTTGGAAAGTTTCTATTTCTAGAAGATTTCAGTGCCCTGTAAGCATAATGCTTGTCTTCGATGAACAGCAACATCTGCTCTCCATGCTTGTTCTCTTGCCAGCTCACTGTCTATACAGCACACCGTAGCCAAAGTAAACATTTTAAAGCTGCTTAACACTTTTTCGTAGCCTTCAATCACTCCTCAAAGAAAATTCGATCTTCACCATGGCTTGCAAGACCATGTTACTTCTGTGTCCTCTTGTCCTATTCCCCTTTCCCTATCTCACTGTTTTTCAGCCACACTGGTCTATTGGCTATTGTTTCTCTCTCAGAGTTTTTCCTCTCTCAAGACTATTCTTCCCCCAACATTCTCCTGGTTTCGTCTTTAATTGTGTGTCATCATTATTCAGGCCGCCACTCAAATATATATTTTTTTAATTATGGTATTGGAGAATATTGAATCTACCTTGTACTGCCAGAAGAACAAACAAATCTGTCTTGGAAGAAGTACAGCCAGAATGCTCATTAGAAGCAAGGATGGAGAGACTTCATCTCACATACTTTGGACATGTTATCAGGAGGGACCAGTCCCTGAAGAAGAACATCATGCTTGGTAAAGTAGAGCGTCATCAGAAAAGAGGAAGACCCTCAATAAGATGAACGGACACAATGGCTGCAACAATAGGCTCAAGCATAACAACAGTTGCGAGGATGGCGCAGGAACAGGCAATATTTTGTTCTGTTATACATAGGGTTGCTATGAGTCAGAACCGACTCCATAGCACCTAAAAACAACACTCAAATATAGCACTTACTAATAAAGATCAAAGAGTACAGTCTTCAGTATGGATTACACCTCAACATAAAGAAAACAAAAATCCTCACAACTGGACCAATAAGTAACATCACGAAAAACGGAGAAAAGATTGTAGTTGTCAAGGAATTCACTTTACTTGGATCTACAGTCAATGTTATGGAAGCAGCAATCAAGAAAACAAATGACATGTGGGCAAATCTGCTGGAAAAGACCTATGTAAAGTGTTCAAAAGCAGAGATGTTGCCTTGAGGACTAAGGTGCCTCTGACCCAATCCATGGTATTTTTAATCGCCTCATATGCATGCGAAGGCTGGATAATGAATAAAGAAGACCAAAGAAGAATTGATGCATTTGAATTATGGCATTGGTGAAGGATATTGAATATACCATGAACTGTCAGAAGAATGAACAAATCCCTCTTGGGAGAAGTACAGCCAGACTGCTCCTTGGAAGATAGGATAGTGAGACTTCCTCTCATGTACTCTGGACACTTTGTCAGGAGGGGCCAGTCCCTGGAGAAGAACATCATGCTTAGTAAGGCAGAGGGGTCAGTGAAAAAGAGGAGGACCCTCGATAAGATGGATTGACACAGTGGCTACAAGAAAGGGCTGAAACACAGCAATGATTGTGAGGATGGCGCGGGACCGGGCATTGTTTCATTCTGTTGTGTATAAGTCTGCTATGAGTCGAATGGACTTGGCATACCTAACAAGAAGAAGAACTCAAATATCACCTGCATATTTAAAATTGTACTGCTTGTCACTTGCTATTCTTTCTTTTTAAAAAAAATTTCTTTCAGAATGTATTTCGTTGCTTGACATTTAAAAAAATTTTTTAAAAAAATTTGTTAGCTTGTCTTGTCCTGCCATTACTACCTGCAAAGAGTAGGATATTTGTTTATCTTTTCTGTATCTTCAGTCCCTAGAAGAGTGCCTGGAAAATGGTAGTTTATTCATAAATATCTGTTAAGTTAATATATGAATAAATCGACATTTAAAATGTTCTATCTAGTCTGTAAAAAAAAGCTTTATTGTGCCTTGATATTCCATTTGTTTATTTTATTTGTCCAAACTGAGGAAAAAATATTAGACTTAACTTAGAAAAATCAAGTCTATACTACCTCTACCTACAAAGACATTGGGACAATGAAGATTTAGTGGGTAGAAAAACTCAAGCGTTCCAGCAAAGGCTACTAGAATTTATGAAGAAATCATGATTTGTTAACAGAGTTTCTATTTAATATTTTGTAAGGCACAGGTATAGAGCAGGTATCATGTTTGTGAA
>NW_004444010.1:366820-369736 GCF_000243295.1 Trichechus manatus latirostris | reverse complement strand
CTACTAGAATTTATGAAGAAATCATGATTTGTTAACAGAGTTTCTATTTAATATTTTGTAAGGCACAGGTATAGAGCAGGTATCATGTTTGTGAAACTCTTGTAAATAGAGTAAAGGTGCATAAAGGTAAAAAGAAAAAAAAACTGATAAAAGAGTAACTATGGAAGCCTGGAAATGAAGCAGCATTTTAGAGTGACTGGGCAATCGAATTTTTTGATTAAATAGATCTGTGTTCATATCTTACCCGTCTTAGGTCAGGTTTCTCAGGAGCAGGTCCTGGGATGTGGTGTCATGTGTGAATGCCCCCAAAGAAGACCAGTGCGGGAGAAGGGGAAGTAGGAAAGGAAGAAGAAGAAGCCAAGTAGTGCCAGGTAAAGCAAAGTCCTAATCTCTACCTGACCCTGACAGAGCACTGGAGCCTGAATTAGTTCAAAAGAACTGTATTGTCATACGCCTGAACCAATCCATCATTGACTATGGACCACTCAGAGGATATAAACTCCCAGGCAATTCCAGTGTTTAGAATGTCTAGGCAAAGCAGTTGTACTGGTGAGCCAGTTGGAATTAAGCAAAGAAGCTAAAGGATGGACACACAGAACCAATAAAGGTAATGTGTGTGAAGGGGCCAGGATGGAGCTCTGACAGCAACTGCTACTCTGGCTTTTGACTTTAGGCAAGTTACTAATTTACCAGGAGCCTGTGTATTTGATGGAGTCCCTGGGTGGTACAAACAGTTAACAGGCTTGACTGTTAACTAAAGGATTGATAGTTTGAGTCCACTGAGGGGCAACTAGGAAGAAAGGCCTGGTGGTCTACTTCTGAAAAATAAGCCATTGAAAACCCTATGGAGTAAAGTTTTACTCTGACACACTTGGAGTCATCATAAGTTGGAGTCAACTGGATGTCAGCTGGTATATTTTATATAAAATGAATTAATACTACTTCATAAGTGTTAAAGCTTATATGAAATATAAGAGGAGATATATATCTTGACATGTTGCTCAACAATGCTAACTACGCATTAATACTTTTTTATGATATAGAGAAAATGTAGAAGATGAGAAGAATGTAAGAGCATAAGAATAAAATTTTAATTGTTTTTAGAGTACTAAATTCAAAAAGAAGCTCTGGTGGAGCAGTGGTTAAAGTGATCAACTGCTAACCGAAAGGTTCACCAGTAGCTCCATGGGAGAAAGATGTGGCACTCTGCTTCCATAGAGATCTGCAGCCTTGGAAACCCTACTATTGAATTCACACTCACTATTCTTTTTATCTCAGTATTGAGTATCCTAAGAAGATTGAGAAAATATTCCAAATCTTGAGTGAAAGCTACAAAATGCTTCACAGATTCACGAAAACAGTTCTCAAAACCACTCCTTGGCAAGTAAACTATCTGGTGGTTTCTCAAATATCAGAGTGGCATTTTAATTTTAATGTACTAATAAGGAGTATCTCTCAGGAACATCATGTACTTTAAAATCTCAATTACTGGTTTCCCTTTCTAAAATTTCAGAGAGGAAACAACAGGTTTTTTAATTACTGTCGGATTAAAACTGTCATAAGAGTATATTCCCAGTTTCCCAAATAGAAATCCATGAGCTAGCTAAAGCTGGTTTTTCTAAAGATAATTTCTATCCAAAATTTCCGTAGTTTAGCTAATTCAAAGATTGTCTTCCTTTTGAATGAGAATAAATGCACTCCAAAGGTATAGGAAATCATGTTAGATATTTAGGGCATGCATTTTTTAAAATCATTTAGCCAAACACAGCTTCTTAGTAAAGAACTTGGAGTCACGTTGAATTATCATTCTTCAACATCTCCTTTTATTGGAAAAGGGTAGTTAAATTAAAAAATAAATATTTAACTTACCATCACCAAATGATTTTCTTTGTAAAATCAGTCTTCCCTCTAGAACAGGATTGATGCTTAGTTATCAGTAATATGTTGGCGGTTGTTTCTTGGAAAAGCAGAATTTATATTTTCCAATGAAAATTTCTGTGAAAAAAATGATTAACTTAGTGACTCCCATTTTAGTGTAAAGAATACGTTTGTTGATGTATTTTAGAAGAAGACTTCAGATGAAACTTTTCTTAGATTCCAGGGGATGTGGATTCCAATGATTAAAATTGATGGAGCAAGGAAGAGAATATCCAGGCAGTAGGTGAAGTGGGACTTGATATCTAGTCTCTTCGTGCCATAGTCTCAGTGAGTATTTCTGCCCCAGCAGTAGCTGAGGAAGGAAGAAAGCAAGGTTTATGCCCCATCCCTGTTCCATATGTATGAAGTGACAAAATTGGCAGGTTAGCTTAGGCATATGATTCATGTTTATGGGCACATTGAGTAACTGTCTTAAAGTTGTATCACTAGTAGGGACTCCGGTCATTCCTTTTTCCCAGAAGAGCAGTGGAGGGATGAGAACCAAAATTGTGGACTGAAAACTAAAATACCTTTTAAGTGGTAGATATATATTTTTTCATTTCCATAAATACAAATCCCCTGGATTGGTTAACTGTTGGCACAATAATGTTGTGTAACAAATAACCAGAAAATCTCAGGGACATACCACAATAAGCATTTATTCTCATAGATAAACTGAGTTAAGCTGATCTAAGTTGAGCTCAGCCCATCAGCTCTCAGAGCTTCTCATTGCTTCTCAGAGCATGTCTGCCAGTTAGTGGGAGCAGCTCTCCTCCACATGTATCTCATCCTTCTTGGACGTGCAGGCTGGCAAGGGCATTTGTTGTCTTTGTAATGTCAAAAGTGCAAGACAGCAAGCAGAAACATGGTGCACTTTTAGATGTAGAGTTGGACCTAGCATACTGTCACTCCTGTTGGTGCAGTGGTTAAAAGCAACAGCTGCCAACCAAAAGGTCTGCTGTTCGAATCTGCCAGCTGCTCCTTGGAAACCTTATGGAG
>NW_004444010.1:364859-366445 GCF_000243295.1 Trichechus manatus latirostris | reverse complement strand
TCCCCTTTGCCCATGATAAGGCCATTACCATGGCAAGCTTGCAGGTAGAGCTGAAGAATTAGGGCCAATAGTTAAATCTTCTATACGTGTCTAAGATTTCATTTTACTTGGATCCACAATCAACACCCATAGAAGCATCAGTCAAGAAATCAAATGACATATTGCACTGGGCAAATCTCCTACAAAAGACCTCTTTAAAGTGTTAAAAAGCTAAGATGTCACCTTGAGGACTAAGGTGCGCCTGAACTACAAGCCATGGTATTTCCAATCACCTCATATGCAGGCGAAAGTTGGACAATGAATAAGGAAGACCAAAGAAGAATTGATGCCTTTGAATTATGGTGTTGGTGAAGAATATTGAATATGCTATAGACTGCCAGAAGAACAAACACATCTGTCTTGGAAGAAGTACAGCCAAAATTCTCATTAGAAGGAAGGTTTGCAAAACTTCATCTCATGTACTTTGGACATGTTATCAGGGGAACCAGTCCCTGGAGAAGGACATCATGTTTGGGAAAGTAGATAGTCAGCAAAAAAGAAGAAAACCCTCTTACAAGATGTATTGACATACTGGCTGCAACAGTGGGGTCAAACATAGCAACAATTGTGAGGATGTTGCAAGACTGGCAATGTTTTGTTCTGTTGTACGTAGGGTCACTATGCGTCAGAACTGGCTCAATAGCACCTAACAGCAAATACTTCTCTAGTTTTCTAATTTAAAAACTCAAATACTGCTACAGGCATTTATGTATGTCAAGAAATGCCTTCTTATTTGAAAAAAAAAGATGTTAATGAAACCTAAGTATTACTATGAAGACTTTGATAACAAACCTACAATAATTTGCCTATTTTGAAAGAGCTTATTTTTGCCAAAGTTATCTGACAAATACATAGATACATATATATATGTATGTGTGTATGAATGGTGATTTTCAATGGTACTTGTTTTTAGAAATTATCTTACTAAAATGTTTGAAATTACAATTGTTTTAGGGATGAATCACAAAATGCTAAAATGAAAATATTTCTAGTTCTGAGAAGATTTTACATACAACAAACCTAAAAATGACATGCCAGTCAGTAGTTTGCCTGTTAAGAACAGACAGTACTCAAGAAGACTTATTTAGCACTACGTCTGTAATCAGTTGGAAAAGCTTCAGTCTTTGAAATGACTCAGCCCATGCTGGTGACAGAAGAGCAGAGGGTTAAGAATAGTTCATACGGTATTGAAGAAGAATGAGGTGGGATACCTATAATACTCTACAAGATATCAAAGTCTATTATAAGGATGGATATAGATTTGTGCTACTGGCTAGAGACTGACAAAATAGATGCTAAAATTAAAAACATAGTTTTATCAAAATACATCATAATTAAAATAAAAATCAGGCCACTGGGAACCATCTCTTTGTGTCTTTGCCACCTACAGTGTAAAACGTTAAGTATGGACCTCTGCTCAAATCCCTCCAATGGCTTCCTACCTCACTCAAAGTGAAAGCCAGACTCTTACAGCTGCCCTGTATGTTTCTTCATGACTTGACTTCCCTCTTGTTTCTGATTAAAATTATTACTCTCTCCTTTGCTCA
>NW_004444010.1:362785-364144 GCF_000243295.1 Trichechus manatus latirostris | reverse complement strand
AAACTTTACAGCTTCCCTAAAATAATCATACAACAAAACACACAATTACATTATACCCTTTTAATCAAAATTTTGTTGCAATCAAAATGGTGCTAGAAGTATAGGCTCAGTGCAAAGATCGTTTTTGACAAAAGTGAGCAATAAATAAGCAACTGAAGAGAAATTTAAGAGGGAGATAAGAAATTACCATCTTAATTTACAGATTTTTGTCAGGCACTTTAGTGGATAAGTGGGTTTGGTTTGGTTTTGGTTTAATCACTGTTTAAGGAGCCCTGGTGGCACAGTGGTTAAGTACTCAACTGCTAACATGAAGGTTAGCAGTTCGAAGCCACAGCCCCGCCATGGAAGAAAAATGTGGCAGTCGGCTTCCCTAAAGATTAAAAGCGAACCAAACCCATTGCCATCAAGTCAGTTCCAACTCTTAGTGACCCGACAGGACAGAGTAGAACTGCCCCATAGAACTTCCAAGGAGTGGCTGGTAGATTCAAACTGCCAACCTTTTGATTAGCAGCCATAGCTCTTAACCACTAGGGTTCCCCGTAAAGATTACAGCCTTGAAAATCCTATGGGGCAGTTCTCTCTGTCCTGTAGGGTTGCTGTGAGTCAGAATCAACTTGACGACAATGGGCTAATCAAATTTTGGTTAGGTAGTCAGACATCGACCCTGCTCTTAAGAAGCATACGTACAGTAGAAGAAATAGAGACAAATTAAATATTCACACAGTTAAAAGGAAAAGTAAATGCTTCATAAATGCTCCTAAGGACAGGAATATGTTCCTATAAAAGATATATCCTGGAGACTTACCTATCAGAGCGGTCAGAAAAGGCCTCTTGGAAGGAAAGTGATGAATTGGCTGTAGCTACAGAACAAACACGGGGTTGAGGAGAAGGTTCCTAGCAGAGGAAAAAGCAAGTTCAAAGACCTTGCATCAAGAGTACAGAGAATCAGGGCTGTAACAAAGTTGGAGAATAAGACACAAAAAAAAAAAATATTGATCTTACCTCCCACTGTCGATTTTCCTATCATTGATTTTAAACAGCAGTCTTTATTAATTTATATATTTTCAGTCTTTGGGTAGCTGCTTGATGAAAGGGCACTGCAGAAACATTAGTTGTGTAAGACTGCAGTGTAAACATGAATAAAGCTTTTACTGCGAACCACCATTAATTTTTTAAAACATTTTCAATATATAAAATGTTGCTGTAATGGCATTCCCTGTAATCCAAGTGTAACTTAATAAATATTTGCTGAGTTTTCTATCTCATTTTGAATCTTTTTTTTTTTTTCCCCTGCTGGTGGGGACTAAAAGGGGCTGGGAAATTGTTTCTTGTTAACATGAAAAGATAAGACAGATAGCA
>NW_004444010.1:359539-361446 GCF_000243295.1 Trichechus manatus latirostris | reverse complement strand
ACTCCAAAGTTCAACCTTTCAATTAGTACCCAAGAGCATTAAGTGTTTACACTCAATTTTAACGCTTAGGAGCTGTGTTGCCTTGGGTTTGAGATTCTTTATCTATGAAGCTGGAATGATAATGAGAAATAAGTGAAATGACATGTATAAAAGACAACTTGAATCTTCTTGGAGATAGGGACCATGTCTTAAGGTTTATTGAATCCCTGGTAATGTATGTGATACGCTTTTGCATATAGAATATGATCAATTTACATATGAAAAATTAGATCTAATAAATTATTGAAATTAACATTATGAAAGAAACCTTGACTCATAAGTAATTTGAGGGAATAAATGAAAGACAGACCATCTTTCTTCCAAAGTTATCATGGAATTTTATATAGACTTAGGAAGTACAAATTGACTCAACAGTATATGTTTCTCAACTTCTTTTCTGAAAAAGCTTGAAACAGTTCATAGATCTGTTGAAAGTACATGTCTTTGGAAAGAAAATAGCTTGGGGATATATACTGGACTGTGATTGATCATGGAGAGAACTGAATTGGATTCATGCCAACAAATGAAGCATCCTTGGAGAAAGATAATATTTTTTTCTCTTTCCATTAGTTCTCATAAAGAAGGGATGTAACTTCTAAGCAAACTTTCATCTTCTTGATATTAGGCTGGAAGGATGAGTCACAGATATCATGAGTGAATGGAATCAGTCCCTCTAGATTGGAAAATAATGATAAACTCTATCATTTATTTCTAAAGTATGAGCGGTTGCTGATATACATGAAACATTTTGACAGATTTGATTCTTTAAAAAGCTTTAGAAAGCTTTTTTATAAATATCCAGATTGTATGTGTAGAGATGTTGGACTTTCTAAATTGTAGTCATTTGTATTTCAGACAAGTACAGTATCAGACAAAATCAGACATCTGGTAAAGTCTGTAGGAAGGCACATGAGCTTGAGGAACTATGGGAAATTCATAATAGAGAAGGGTAATAAAGCAGTAAAAATGCACCACATGTTGCTAATGATTAAGAATGTGAGAAGCATTTCTTAAAGCTGAGATATATTACATATGGATTTATTTTATTTTCTAAAATCAAAGTTTACTGCTATTATCAAACTGGTAAGTTTCTTCAGACAGGGAAATGAAGAGAATGTTTTTCTCAGCAACACTGATGATCCCTCCCACCCATATGGCCCTCAGTCCGCAGGAAAGAGGCGTGAGCTGGAGCAAAGATGGCCCCAATCAGCTATAACTCGCCCTGTGGCTTTGATAAAAATCCCAAAATATGCAAAATTCAATATGGCTGCTGAACAAATTTTCTACAAAATGATATGCTATTGTAAACATGGTAAGCTAAAATCACTAGAACTGCAGGTTCTGAAAATCATAGAAACTATAAAATTGTGTTGGAAGAGACCATGGAGATTTCTGTATCAGCTTTTTTCTAAGTGGGGTCCCCGGATCTGTTGCATGAAAATCACGAGGTTATCTGATAAAATGTAGATCCACACACTTGCTATAGAAACTGGCTAATTCATCAACTGAATTACATAATACACCCAGGCACACAGTGAGACTACATATCCCAACCATTCTTGCAATTATGTGAAAGCCGTGTGACTAAGTTCTTTCTGGACAATGGCTTCAGGATGGACATGAACTGGAGTTTCAACGTAGGTCCAATAACCCTCCCCTTCACAACCCTCCATTTTTTTTCCCATCAGAGAGTTAAATGGAGAAAACTCCAAAGACTGAGAAGATGCTATCACAAAATATGAGCCAAGAAGTCCTGAGCACTGCTCAAAGGACAATGGCCCAGAAGAGAACACTCTTTTGGATTTGTAGTATGAATAAGAAAATAATAATAAGTTATCACTTAAATTTTGGTGGTTATTTGTTGGAGC
>NW_004444010.1:352689-357930 GCF_000243295.1 Trichechus manatus latirostris | reverse complement strand
TCAGGCAGCACAGAGGAGGCAAAGGATGAGAAAATTAGTCTCAATTAAATGACTTTCTTTAAAGGACTTAAACCTAATTTGCATGAACTTTTGCTCGATTGAGTTAATTTGATCAAGGCAGAAATATAACAGTCACTTCAATTCTGTCATTTACATAACCCTCTACTATTTAATTCTGATGAAATGTTTAATTTTTAATCAAACATTTGATGTCATATATTACAAACAAATACAGTAAGAGTAAAGTACCAATACGTATTTTAAAGTAAACTCAATTTTAATACAATGGATCTTATGCTGTAACTTTAAGTGTTCTCTTGTTATGTTATAATTAACTGGTCTTGTGTTTTCTGTCTACCACAAAATGGAAGAAATCTGAAGGATTGTGTTCATTGATTTTAATCTACACTGCAGTAGCCTTAGCCACATTTGCAAGATTTTTTGTTTTGTTTTGTTTTAGTTGCTTCCAAACCCAGAATATTCTAGTTTTACTATCAGTTGTTTTAACTCTTGTTCACATACACCTAATAGAGAAACAATAAGTTGCATTGTTTAAGAACTGGGAGTATATTCTATGAGAAAAAGTGATGAGAGATGCTATCCATATCATGATCGCTGGAGAAAACAGTTCCCGTTTTGCAAAGTCAAAAAGAAGTTTCTTAATGAGTCAGAAGTATTTTTCATGACTGTACCTAATCCTTGAGAAACTCAGCAATTTCAAGATCTATGTCCATCAGCATTTGAAAAAATCTTCTCATGTCTATTTTGAAAGTCCCAGTTTCTTCTGACCTTGACACACTTTACCAAATAGATGAGAGTCAAAAATGCTACCCTCAGTCAAAAAGGACTCTTCTTATATTGTAATGTTGAATAGGCAACAAATTCTGAACTTATTAAAGAACTGGAGCATGATCATGATTTGGCAAAGAGCCGATGGTAAATATTGCTTATTATTAAGAAAGCATCTCATATTTATTCTCCCTTGGAAAGGATTCTGGCTCCATATAATTAATTATCCTAAGCTAAATAGTCAAGGCACTGCATTCTTCACTAGATAATATTTTGGCAACCATAAACAACCTATTATTTAAAATTATATTGATGACTTTGGATATAGTGGGTATAGTTGAAATAATGCTTTCTGTGCTTTATTCATTTCACTCTTTCGAAGTGTTTTTTAATGAGCTAATTGCATATGTCTGTTGAGCACACACCTTGCTATTGCTAAAGATAATGAGGGAAAAAGAATGCTGTTTAGCCACGGTGGACTCACACATGCCAGTGATTGTGAAGATGATGCAGGACGAGGCAACATTCCATTCTGTTATACATAGGGTCACCATGAGTCGGAGCTGACTTACTTGATGGCAAGTAACAGCAACAACACCTGTATATGTGTGTTGAGTACACACCATGCTATCTCTAGGGACAACCTAGGGAAAAAGAGTGCTGTTTTTCCAGCTACAAGATAACACAAACAGACATACTCAGCTACACAGATATATAGACCCCAAGAAGTACAAACACAAGAAATGAGCCAACTTTGTGAAATGTAATAAAGTTTAAGAATACTGAGGCATTAGGATTTTATCATTCTGTAGCTGGCAAGGTTCATGGATTTTTCTTGTAGCAAGAAGATTCCAAGAAGATCAATTCATACAGCACCGTCTTTCAAGGCTGCTGCACTTCGGAAGCTCCTGTCTAGAGAGATTGATAGGGCTGTTCTGTTCTTGATTTCCCACTGCTCTGTTTGCCTGTCATCAATCTCACATGAGCAGGATGGCTCAGAGCAGGGTTAGTACAAGCGTAAATTAGATCACAGACCCCTTGTAAGACCAAATAGATTGAGTGTGCCTGTTCTTTGGAAGAACACCTCCTCCCATGTTCAGAATCTTTAAATAAAATAGCACAGAAAACTCTCTCCATGTCTTCTTTCATTTCATCTCCAACCTCAAGGCTTTGTTTTCTGAATGTCTGTTTCCAGGCTCCACTGAAAAGAATATTGTTTTCTGATTAGTTTGTTGTGTTAATTTATCTTATAACTTTTCCAATATTTTTTCTGATTTAAAATAATTTTATCTAAGAGAACCTAGTCTCCCAGTTACACACACACATACACACACACACAGAGCAGCTTTTGCTTAATCGTTTTTAAGAGAGGTGTAGATTAAGAAAGGAGCCCTGGTGGTACAGTGGTTAAGAGCTCAGCTGTTAACTCAGAGCTTGGCAATTTGAACCCACCAACTATTGCACAGGACAAAGATGTGGCAGTCTGCTTCTGTAAAGATTATAGCCTTGGAAAGCCTATGAGGTAGTTCTACTCTGTCCTGTAGGGTTGCTATGAGTCAGAATTGGGGGTAGTAGTTATTCAGTGGTAGAATTCCATGTGGTAGACTCTAGTTTTGATTCCCAGCCAATGTACCTCATGCTCAACCACCAGCTGTCTGTCAGTGAAGGCTTGTGTGTTGCTATGATGCTGAACAGTCTTCAACGAGCTTCAGATTAAGAGGAATTAAAAACGACAAGATTAAGGTTAAGTGAGGGAGCTTTTAACTGTTGAAATATTCATGTTGAAGAGTTAGTATCTGCTTCATAACTTTTAAAGAACAGGACTAAGAAATTCAAAATACTATCTCCTGCCCCTGAGGTACCCACATTTACTGTTGAGTCAATTCTGACTCAGCATATTTGAAATCTCTATGAAATTGTGCACTACACATGAGTTAATAAGCACAAGTAAGCCCGTGTGTACCTTGCTTAATAGGTAATCCATTCCTGGCTGCAACCGTTTTTGAATTATCTTCATTATAATTTTACTTGCATGTGATATTAATGATATTGTTAGGTAATTTCTGCATTCCCTTGGATCACTTTTCTTTGGAATGGGCATGAATATGAATCTCTTCCAGTCAGTCGGCCAGGTAGCTGTCTTCCAAACTTCTTGGCACAGACAAGTGAGCACTTCCAGTGCTGCATCCATTGTTGAGACATCTCAGTTGGTATTCTATCAATTCCTGGAGGCTTGTTTTTCACCAAAGCCTTCAGTGTAGCTTGGACTTCTTCTTTCAATACCACTGGTTCTTGATCATATAATACCTACTAAAATGGTTGAACATCAACCAATTTATTTTGGTACAGTGATTCTGTGTATTTCTTCCATTTTCTTTTGATGCTTCCTGCATCATTCTTTTTTTCTCCCCCATAGAATCCTTCAATATTGCAACTCGAGGCTTCAATTTTTTTCTTCATTTCTTTCTACTTGAAAAATGCTGAGCATGTTCTTCCCTTTTGGTCTTCTAACTCCAGGTCTAACATCAGGTACATAGATCAAGAGGCAGTTGTTTGAACAGAACAAGGGGATATTGCATGGTTTAAAATCAGGAAAGATGTGTGTCGGGGTTGTATCCTGTCTCCATAGGTATTCAATCTGTATGTTGAGCAAATAATCTGAAAAGGTGGACTATATAAAGGAGAAAGTAGCATCAAGATTGAAGAAGAAAACTCATTAGCAACCTGTGATATGCAAATGATACGAGCTTGCTTGCTGAAAGCAAAGAGGACTTGAAACACTTACTGATGAAGATCAAAGACTACAGCCTTCCATATGGATTACATCTCAACATAAAGAAAACAAAAATTCTCACAACTAGACCAATAAGCAACACCATGAAAAATGAAAAAAGATTGAAGTTGTCAAGGATTTCATTTTACTTGGATCCACAATCAACATCCAAGGAAGCAGCAGACAAGAAATCAAAGGATGTACTACAATGGGTAAATCTGCTGCAAAAGAGCTTTTTAAAGTGTTAAAAAGCAAAGATGTCACTTTAAAGACTAAGGAGGGCCTGACCCAAGTCATGGTATTTTCAATCACCTGATATGCATGAGAAAGCTGGACAATGAAAAAGGACGACTGAAGAAGAATTGATGCATTTAAATTACAGTATGGCAAAGAATATTGAATATACTGTGGACTGAAGAACAAACAAATATGTCTTGGAAGAAGTAACAGTGAGAATGCTCCTTGGAAGCAACGATGGCGAGACTTCGTCTCATGTATTTTGGACATGCTGTAAGGAGGGAGCAGTCCCTGAAGAAGGGTAAAGCAGATGTTCAGCAAAAAAGAGAAGGACCCTCAACAAGATGGATTGACACAGTGACTGCAACAATGGGCTCAAACATAGCAACGATTGTAAGAATGGCACGAGATGGGGCAGTCTTTATTCTGTTGTATATGGGGTCACTATCAGTAGGAACAGCAGGACAGCACCTTAGCAACAGCAACAACATTTACTTAGAGAAATTACAAGTTATCAATTTAGCCTGTGGTTATATTTTAAAAAAGGTCAAACAGGTTATCATTTAATGGTATGATGGTAAAAGTAAAAGAAAAAAAGTGATGTTACTAACTTTTTATTAATATGACAAATGAGCCTTTGGGGTTCTCAGGAATCCTGTCAGGGGAAGACCAAAGAATCTATTATAAATTCAATTAAATGCTATTCCATAGCCCTAAATGTTTTCATCTTTATCTAATCTGAAAATTACACAATTCCCTTCAAGTACTTCTTTTTCTAAATGAGCAATATTTTAGGTATGTTTAATGCTAATTTACAACATGTTTTCTGATGTCTCTGATCTCTTTAGCAAATAAATGCCTACAGACGACAATCAGTTCATTTGTTCATTTATGCAGACATATTGAATATAAACCTTCTCTCATAAAGAAGAAGGATCGGAAGTTGGAAAATATGGCCTTGGTGATAGAAACAATGCCGGAGATCACAGGATAGAATTCTGCAAGATCAACGACCTCTTCATTGCAAATACCTTTTTTCAACAACATAAACGGCGACTATACACATGGACCTCCTCAGATGGAATACACAGGAGTCATATTGACTACATGTGTGGAAAGAGACCATGGAAAAGCTCACTATCAGTCAGAACAAGGCCAGGGGCTGACTATGGAACAGATCATCAATTGCTCATATACGAGTTCAAGTTGAAGCTGAAGAATATTAGAACAAGTCCACAAGAGCCAAACTACGACCTTGAATATATCCCACCTGAATTTAGAGACCATCTCAAGAATAGATTTGACGTATTGAACACCAATGCCGAAAGGCCAGATGAGTTGTGGAACGACATGAAGGACATCATACATGAAGAAAGCAAGAGATCATTAGAAAGAAAGAAAAGACCAAAATGGATGTCAGAAGAGACTCTGAAATTTGCTCT
>NW_004444010.1:340208-351644 GCF_000243295.1 Trichechus manatus latirostris | reverse complement strand
ATCATTATGCAGATGACACAACCTTGCTTGCTGAAAGTGAAGAGAACTTGAAGCACTTAACTGATAACGATCAAAGACCACAGCCTTCAGTATGGATTACACCTCATCATAAAGAAAACAAAAATCCTCACAATTGGACCAATAAACAACATCATGATAAATGGAGAAAAGATTGAAGTCTTCAAGGATTTCATTTAATTTGGATCCATAATCAATACCCATGGAAGTGGCAGTCAAAAAATCAAACAACACAATGCATTGGGCAAATCTGCTGCAAAAGACCTTTAAAAAGTATTAAAAAGCAGAGATTTCATCTTGAAGACTAAGGTGCACCTGTTCCAAGCCATGGTGTCTTCAGTTGCCTCATATGCATCTGAAATCTGGACAATAAGTAAGGAAAACTTAAGAAGAATTGGCACCTTTGAATTATGGTGTTGGTGAAGAATATTGAATATACTATGGACTGCCAAAAGAATAAATAAATCTGTCTTGGAAGATACACAGCCAGAATGCTCCTTGGAAGCACGGATGGTGAGGCTACATCTCACATGCTTTGGACATATTATCAGGAGAGATCAGTCCCTGGAGAAGGATATCATACTTGGTAAAGTTGGGGGTCAGCGAGAAAGAGGAAGACCCTTTTGGATTGACACAGTGGCTGCAACAATGGGCTCAAGCATAACAACGAGTTATGAGGATGGCACAGGACCAGGCAGTGTTTCTTTCTGTTGTGCATAGTGTCGCTATGGGTTGGAACCAATTCAACAGCACCTAAGAACAACAACCTTGTCTCAGGTAATGTTTAAGGCACCAAATATACAAAATCCAGTAGTATATTGTGGGTTGAGGGAAAAGCATGTAAAAGACTAGGAAAACACAAAGAACCATGTTTTTAGAGATTTTTAATGCTTGAGAAATGAATGTGGTGGAAGTAAGTTTGGAAATGTAAGCAGGTTAGATTATCAAGAGCCTTGTGTACCTGGCTAAAGAGTTTGAGCTTTAGTTTTGAAAATTTTACGAAGTCTATGACATAATAACTTTAAGAATACAATGAAGTGAAATCAATCTGAAGTAAGGGTTAGAGCCCTGGTGGCATAGTGGTTAAGAGCTTGGCTGCTAACCAAAAGGTCAGCAGTTCAAATCCACCAGCCGCTCCTTGGAAACCCTATGGGGCAGTTCTACCCTGTCCTATAGGTCACTATGAGTTGGATGACACATAGCAACACCTAACAAAGGTTAGATATCTAGATTAAAATTTACTGTCTCTATCCATTTCTTTCTCGTGACCAGTGAGTAAATCAACTAATTATATGGCTGGGGAAAGTGATTTAATTTCTCTTCTTAGATATTTATAATTTTTTAGATTCTCAAACTATGTCCTGAGGAGCCCTGGGATCCCATAGAGCCCTTTCAGATTATTCTGTATGGAAGAATCTGGGACACATACAGAAAGCACATTGCCATTCTTATTTGCTTCACATATAGGGTTTTCGGTAAGATTACATTTACATAAAGCATTGACTACCCTGGACCAGATTCACTCTAGGTATCCCTACCACTATACGATATGATTTTCTTTCTATAATTCTAATGTAATATGAAAACACAGTTTGAAGCATCTAACCTAGAATGTTATTCTTCTAGTCAAGACTCTTTGTTGCAAGGGACAGTAAACAAACTCAAATTAGTTTCAAAAAAGATAAAGAGAATTAATTAAATCATGACTTGGGAAGTACCAAAGTGAACTGGCCTCAGACAGATTTAGATACTAAGACTCAAAAGATGGCATCTGGCTCCCTTCTCTCTCCCCACCCCCATCCCATCCTATCTTTACTACCTTTTATGTTGGGTCACTATGTGCCAGAACCAACTCAACAGCACCTAACAACAACAATATTCTCTCTTAGTACAATCGAATTTGCTCCAAGCAGGTGGGAACTTGTCAAAGACACCTCCTGGGTTCCATCTTCCAAGTTGAGAAGGAAAGCGAGTGATTCACTTTATTTGCACTCATGTATGAATTCTAGAGAAGAAGAGCCTGAATGACTAGCCCTGGATCATACGTGTAGATCACATCTCCACATCTCCATATCTGTGGCTAAGCATTTCTGAACAAATTAAACACACACACACACTCATGCACACACACACACATATTTATTTTCCATTATATTGAAACATAGATTATAAGCAAAAATTTCACAATTGGTTGTAAGAAAATGAGTGAACAAAGCTACTCTTATTTCAATTCCTCTCGGTATAAATAGACTGACTCTTCAGTAAAAACAATCTTAGCATTTTCTGTTATCATAATTTAGATAATTCTACTTTTTATTCTCATTTGTACTCTTACAAATTAGATTTACCTTACACAATTATCCTATGGACCAGTGATTCCTTACTTTCACCTAGAGCTTTCATAGAAATTCCGTCATTTTTCATTCATTTATTCAGTAAATATTACAAAGTCCTAGGAACTGGGCTATAGCAATGAACAAACCAAGAGCCTTAATACTTTTATTGGGAGCTTATGTTCTATTGGGAGATAAAATAGGCAAGGAAATAATAAGTAAAAGGTATAATTTCATATAGTGATAAGTGTTTTTAAATGAATGAAATAGTAAAAGGATAGAAAGTGAAAGGGTAAGGGTGAAGACAGCTCACTTAAAGGAGAAAGCTACATGAAAATCTAAACAGAATACACAGACAAAACAATAAGTAACCTTCAAAGAATAAGTTTAGCTTGTATAAGAGTCAGACGAAATGTGTAAAAGTCTGGAGAGTTGTGAGTTGGATTGGGAGAATACGAAGTGAATGAGAAGAGAGCCCAGATTAAGTAATGTGAATTTCAGCATATGTGTAACCGGAGGCCATTTGGAGATGTTGTATCAGAGAGAAAGATGTGATTTAATTTATACAGTATCACTTTGCAGAATAGACAGTGAGGGGTTAAGAACAGAATTAAAGAGACCAGTTGGAAGGCTATTTCTGTGATTCAAATGAGAGATGATGGTGGCCTGAGTGCTCAGAATAGAGTGACAGAATGGAAGTACAAGAAGGAATTTTAATTTGAGATAGATTTTGAAGGTGGGAGTGACAAGATTCACTGATGAGTTGGATATGGAGTGTGAGGGAAAGGCAAAGAGAAGAAAGAAGACAACTCTTAGGTTTCTGACTAAAAAATTTTGTGCAAGAAGAACAGAAACAATAACCTCGTTTGTGTACATAGAAGCTTAACTTGCGGCTATCATTCCATTATTTAGGAAAAAAAATATTAAACCAGTGTAAGTGCAATCTTAGAGAAGGAAAGTTGCTGAAATGATCATTGCAAGTACATTGTTCAAGAATTTCAGAGAGATACCAAAGATTTTCTTGAAAATTCTATTTCTGATATGAAGGACTCAGAAGTACTGTTTTCAGAAATCTTGGTCTTTCTTTTCTCCAATTGTTTATTTTTGCTTAGCATGGTCGCTTTGATTGATACTGATTATTTCTGAATTTTGAGTATGTGCTGACTATTATTCACATTATTTGGCAACATGCCAACACTTAGATTAAATCCTCACTAGTTTTTCTATAAGTACTTTCTTCTAATTTAATAGGATCTCAAGAGTCTAGTTATTTACAAGCATTCCACTTTATAGTAGCCTCTGCGAACTTTGACTAGAATATCTAACTGAAAGGACATTCAGGTTTTTAGCAAAAACAGTTCTGTCTACGGGAGAAGTCTATTATGTAAAATCATCCCTAGAAATCTTACAATATGAAATTTCCAAGATTTCTGACTTAAACTAAGCTCTGAGTACAATGATCATCATTACGTTTAGATTTTGATTTATAAAACTCCATTTCTAGGGCCTTCATTTCAAATGTTTCTTGATGAACAGTGATTGTGAACCACAGCATCATAATCTCCCAACAGTGGACCTTCCCATATGTGTGGCCAATGTTTTGTTCATTCAGTTACTACATAATTTTCTAAAGCTAGTCACTAATGTACATTTTAGACCAAAGAAAAAATTATGCAATTCTTTAGGCTATTCAGTTGCTTTACCCATTGATTTTTAACTCTGCTCCATCACTGATTAACCTAACTAATATATAATATTGAACAAGGATGTATTCAGAACAAATAGACACAGTGAATTAGACTAAATAATGTAATTTCTTGTTAATAAACTTAGGGGAGGTATTGGGTCAGTATCTTGTCACACTTAGTCAATATTGGAAATACTAAGTATCCTCACATTGTTTCATTTCCAGTGTGAAAAACTAAAGGAAAAAAGGAATACCACCAACATCTTTTTTTCTTTTTAAAATTTTATTTATTTTGTTGTCATTGAGAACATACACAGCAAAATATACACCAATTCAAGTTTCTACATGTATTATTCAGTGACATGGATTACATTCTTTGAGTTGTGCAATCATTCTCATCCTCCTTTTCTGAGGTGTTCCTCCCCCATTAAGGTAAACTCACAGTCTACTAAGGATTCTATTTAATCTTTGGAGTTGCTGTTGTCAATTTGATTCCATACAGATAGCTCTTAAAAAAGCATAATGCTCAAGGCAGACCTTTTTGACTAGTTAAGATAATCTATTGTTTGGATTTAAAATGGTTTCGACGCATATTTTTGGTTTAATGTTTAAAGGTTATTTGGCAACAATAGTTTCAGTGGTTCATCCACCCTCTGTGGTTCCAGAAAGTCTTGAGTCCATGAGAATTTGAAATTCTGTTCTGCATTTTCCCTTTTTTGATCAGGTTCTTCTATAGAATCTTTGACCAAAATATTCAGTAATGGTAGCCAGGCACCATCGCACCATCTCATTTTTCTGGTCTCATGGCAAAGGAGGCAGTTGTGCATGGAATCAATTAGCCACACATTCCATATCCTACTCCTATTCCTGACTCTCCTTCTCTCTTTGTTGCTCCAGGTGAATAGAGGCCAATTGCTGTGCCTTGAATGGCTGCTTGCAAGCTTTTAAGACCCCAGGCACTACATAACGAACTAGAAGGTAAACACTAACATCTTTTGCTTATCTTCTATGTGCCCTGGGGTTTGCACATGCCATTCACTTTAATCCTCACAACAGCCTTATAAGATAGATATTAATATTCACTCTTTTCTAATAAATAATTTTTAAAAAAACAAAGAAGTTGCACACCTTGTAAGTGGTACGGTTGTAATTAGAGCATAAGTCTGCCTGAGTCTTCAGCCCTGTGCTGTTTCTACTATATTATGCTCTTGTCTATTCAATTAAAAGAGAAAGAGTAATCTAGATGTGCTCCATCCCCATAGGTAGCCTCTGTTCTCACCCCACACTCATTTTATAGCAGAAATCAGCCTTTGCTGCAACAGTCCAACTCTATAATATTATCCGAGTGTGATAAAATTTTCATGGAGATTTCATGGGTAGATGTGGAAGGGGAATTTTTAATCTCTCAACCAGCAGCAAAACTGAATAAATTCTTCAGTAGGCATCTCTGTTTCCACAAAGTCTCTTTCCTGAACCCATCTATCTCTTCTCTATCTCTTCTTTCTTCATTCAGTCCCACCATTCCATCTATGGTTTTTGCCCTTAGTTTACTCATTTTAAACATAGGAAAACGAAAGTTTTCGTCCTTAGGAATCCCTGAGATCTGAGAAGGCAGCTTTGCAATTACTGAATCATGCCTCCCTCCACTCCCACCCCAAACACCTCAACAGTGTATTCACCCAACAAGGCAGGACTCTTTTAGATAGCAATCAAGATATATTCTCCTACTTGACAGCCTTCCATTGCATCTAGCCCTTTGAAGTTAGCACTTGCTTGTGTATTTTGCATGAAATGGGCTCTAAGCATGATAGAACTTGATATAAAAACTGTAATAGATTAAATCATCAGATCACAAACTCTGTCAATTTTTACTTTAAAAACCTGGAATAAACTTATTTTATAAATAGAATTCTTACCCACATAAGATGAAAAAAGAAAAGAAACTGACAGTGTGAAGAAAACATTAGAAACCAGAAAAGGAGTGGGTCAGGAGGTAGATACCATCACCTTAAACGTTTGATAGCCCATGCATGGGCTCTGGCACCATTTTGGTTCCTGTGTTGGCTCAGGTATTTATTTTATCTTTGTTCTCTTGCCTGAGCAGCATTATCTTATTCTTTACTATTGTTGCTTGAACAGTTTTACCACTGGAATTGTGAAATGGAAATCCATGCCCAAATCACATTATATCCACATGACTCAAGTCTACTTCAGAAGGTTCAGGTAAAAGATTGGGGACAATTTCTGTACCACAGTTAGATACCTTTTTATCAGAGGTAATGATTGTACTTGCATATGAAAGCCAGTCAAATAAAGGCTCAATATGTTTTTAAGAAGGAAAACTAAATAAATTTCCCTGTTGCAGTTATAAAGTCATGATTTTTTTTTTGAAAAACCAATAAAAGTGAAAAACAAGAAAATAAATATCACCACACGTTTACCAGAATTATTATTTTACCATCTTGGTATATCTATCTCTAATCTCCTTGGCATACAATTTTCTTTTTTTAAAAAGTTTATTGTGTTTTAGGTGAAAGTTTACAGTGCAAATTAGTTTCTCATTCAAAAATTTATAGACTAGTTGTTTTGTGACATTGGTTGCAATCCCCAAAATGTGTCAGCACTCTCTCCCTTTCCCTTTCCATTCTGGGTTCTCCATATCCATTTGTCCAATTTTCCTGTCCCTTCTTGCCTTCAGGTAATTGCTTTTGGACCGATGTTGCCCATTTGGTACCCTATATTTGATTGAACTAAGAAGCACATTCCACACATCTATTATTGTTTGTTTTATAGGTCTCGTTGGCTGAATGGTGGACTTTGAGAGGGGCACCATCTAGTTTTTCTGGAATCAGCTAGTGGAGGTTGTGGTTAACATGATTCATTAGTCATTTGGACTAGTATTTTCCTTGTGTCTTTAATTTTATTCATTCTCCATTGCTCTGAACGTGACGGGACCAATGGATGTACCTTAGCCGACCACTGACAAGCTTTTCAGACTCCAGTTGCTACTCACCAAAGTAGGATGTAGGACATTTTCTTTATGAATTATGGTATGTCAATTGACCTAGATGTCCCCTGAGACCATGGTCCCATCCCTCAGCCCTAGTAACTCACTCCCTCAAAATGTTTGAATGTGTCTAGGAAGCTTGCCCTGGTCAAGTTGTGCTGACTTCCCCTATATTGTGTGTTCTCTTCCCCTTCACCAAAGTTAACACTTGTCTATTGTCTAGTTAGTGATTTCCCCTCCTCAACTCTCCTCTCCCTAGTAACCATCAAAGATTGTATTTTTCTATGTGTAAATTTTTTTCTTGTGTTTTTATAATAGTGGTCTCATAAAACATTCATCCTTTTGTGATTGACTTATTTCACTCAGCATAATGCCCTCTAGATTCACCTACGTTGTGAGATGTTTCACGGATTCATCATTGTTCTTTATCGTTGCATAATATTCCTTTGTGTATGTACCATAGTTTGTTTATCCATTCATTTACTGATGGGCACTTAGGTTGTTTCTATCTTTTTACTATTGTGAATAATGCTACAATGAACATGGGTGTGCATATGCCTCTTCTTGTGACAGCTCTCATTTATCTAGGGTATATTCCTAGCATTGAGATTGATGGATAGTATGGTATTTCTATTTCTAGCTTTTTAAGGAGGTGTCCCATCGTTTTTCATAGTGGTTGTACCATTTTACATTCCCACCAACAGTACATAAGTGTTCCCATCTCCCTATAGCCTCTCCAATATTTATTATTTTTGTTTGTTTTTTTTTTTTTTAATTTTTTAATTTTAGTTGGGTCAGTAATGTCAGGGATAAGATGGTATCATAGATTGAATTGTGTCCTCTAAAAATGTATGTCAACTTAGCTAGGCCAAGATTCCCAGTATTCTGTGGTTGTTCACCATTTTGTGATCCAGTGTGATTATCCTATTGTTGTAAATCCTAACCTCTATGATGTTAATGAGGCAGGATTAGAAACAGTTATGTTAATGAGGCAGGATTCAATCTACAGGATTAGCTTGTATCTTGAGTCAATCTTTTTTGAGGTATAAAAGACAGAAGCAAGCAGAGAGAGAGAGAGGGAACTCATGCCACCAAGAATGAAGAATCAGGAGAGAAGCTCATCCTTTGGACCTGGGTTCCCTGAGCTGAAAAGCTCCTAGACAAGGGGAAGATTGATGACAAGGCCTTTCCTCTAGAGCTGACTGAGAGAGAAAGCCTTTTCCTGAAGCTGGCACCCTGAATTCAGACTCCTAACCTCCTAGACTGTGAGAGAATAAATTTCTCTTTGCTAAAGTCATCCACTTGTGGTATTTCTGTTATAGCAGCACCAGATGATTAAGACAGAATTTGGTACCAAGAGTAGGGTACTGCTCTAACAGATACCTAAAATATGGAAGTGATTTTGAAACTGTGAATGGATAGAAGATGGAAAAATTTTTAAGTGTCTAATAGGCCTTTAAAATTTTTAAAAGCCTAGATTGCCTTGAAGAGACTGTTGGTGGAATTATGGACATCAAAGACAATTCTGGTGGGGACTCAGAAGAAAATAAAGAGAGCTGTAACACTGGAGACAGCACAGATAAAGCAGTAGCAGAGAAATAGTGGCAGCAGAACAAGGAGACCAGAGTGAAACAGTGTTGGTGCTGACCCACTGAGTGAGAGAGCTGAGTGCCTTTGTGCAGGAGGCTCCCTAGTGGAGTGAGGTGCCTCCAGGCACTTATCAGTGGAGCTAAAGAGCTTTGGAACAGTTGCCCCAGCAGGGGCAAATGCGGGCGGTGAGGCCTGAGGGGCTGAAAGGTCAAGGAACGAGGAAGAAGAAACTGAAGAGACAAGGAACACAAGAAGCAGAACTACCTCAGTCTCAAAGGGGAGGGCCATGACCTCTGGGGTCGCAAAGATAGGAGCCATGGGTGCTGGGGTTTCAAAGAGTGGGGCCACAGCCTCCTAGGCTTCAAAACATCAGATCTTCACCAACTCGGTTCCAGAGTGTGGAGTTGCCTTTCATGAATGCCAGCAGGACAGGGCCAGATCAACTGCCCAAAGCTGAGGGGGCAGGGCTGCCATGCCCAAGGAACAGAAGAACAGGGCCTGCCATGGCTGAGAGGGTGGAGTTGCCACTTAGATGGACTAGGAGAATGGGGCTGCCCCAATCTGAGGGAGCAGAGTTGTCATTCCAGTAGGCCTGGAAGGCTGAGCTGAAGCCCAGGGCCAAGTGGCCTCCACCCAGAATCCGGACAGTGTGGCCCACACCCAGATTCTGGAGAGCAGGGCCATTGACTAAACGGTCTCAGAGAACAGAGGATTATTTTCAAGTCTTGATAGCTAATGTAATGTGTTCTGCTGACTTGCCTGGTGCCTGTTATCCCTTCTTTCCCTCCAATTTCTCCCATTTGTAATGACACTGTCTAGCTTGTGTCTGTTCCACCATTGTACTTTGGAAGCAGATAATTTGTATTCTAGATTTCACAGATGAAGAGGAATTGTTGGATTTTGGACTTGGAGTTTATTTAAGACTTTTGCTATGATATGATAGAGTGAATGCATTTTACTAGAGGCAAGGACATGAATTTTGGAGAGCCAAAGAGTGGAATGTCGTGGATTGAATTGTGTCCCCCCAAAATGTGTGTCAAGTTAGGTAGGCCATTATTTCCAGTATTGTGTGATTGCCCACCATTTTGTGATCTGACAAGATTATCCTGTTGTTGTAAATCCTAACCTCTGTGATGTTAATGAGCCAGGATTAGAGGTAGTTATGTTAATGAGGCAGGAGTCTATCTACAGGATTAGGTTGTATCTTGAGTCAATCTCTTTTGACATATGAAAGAGAGAAGCAAGCAGAGAGACAGAGGGACCTCAGGCCACCAAGAATGAAGAAGCTGGGGTGGGGGGAGTGCATCCTTTGGACCTGGGTTCCTTTTACTGGGAATCTCCTAGACCAGGGGAAGATTGATTGATTCTCCTAGTAGTAGACAGAGAGAGAAAGCCATGTCCTGGAGATGGCATCCTGAATTGGACTTCTAGCTTTCTGGACTGCGAGAAAATAAATTTCTCTTTGTTAAAGCCGTCTACATGTGATATTTCTGTTGTAGCAACACTAGATAACTAAAACAGAATCATAGCCTAGCCAAGTTGACACACATTTTGTGATCTGATGTTATTTTCCTATGCGTTGTAAATCTTACCTCTATGATGTTAATGAAGCAGAATTAGGGCCAGTTATGTTAGTGAGGCAAGACTTGTTTTACATAATTAGGCTGTATGTTGAGCCAATCTCTTTTGAGATATAAAAGAGAGAATTGAGCAGAGAGAGAGACCTCATGTCACCAAGAAAGAAGCACCAAGAGCACAGTGCATCCTTTGAACCCGGTGTCCCTGTGTTGAGAAGCTGCTAGACCAGAGAAAGATTGATGAAAAGGACCGTCCCCCAGAACTGACAGAGAGAGAAAGTCTATCCCCAGAGCTAGCACCATGAACTCAGACTTCTAACCTCCTAAACTGTGAGAGAATAAACTTTTGTTTGTTAAAGCCATGCACTTGTGGTATTTCTGTTACAGCAGCACAAGATAACTAAGACAGAAGGTATCTCATTGTAGTTTTGACTGACATTTCTGTAATGGTTAATGATCACAAGAATCTCCTCATGTGTCTGTTAGCTGCCTGAATGTGTTCTTTGGTGAAGTGTCTGTTCATATCCTTTACTCGTTTTTAATTGGATTATTTTTCTTTTTGTTATTGATGTGTTGAAGTATTCTATACACTTCAGAGGTTAGTCCCTTGTTGGATATGTTGTAACTAAAGAAGTTTTCCCAGTCTCTAGGTTCTCTTTTTACTCTTTTGGAGAAGTCTTTTGGTGGGCATTATTGTTGTTAGGTGCCACCGAGTCAGTTCTGACTCATAGAGACCCTATGTACCACGAAAAGAAACACTGCCAGGTCCTGCACCCTCCTCACAATTGTTGTTATGCTTGAGCCCATTATTGCAGCCTCTGTGTCAATCTATCTCATTGAAGGTCTTCCTCTTTTTCACTGACCCTGTACTTTACCAAGCATGATGTCCTTCTTCAGGGACTGATACCTCCTGACAACTTGTCCGAAGTATGTAAGACGTAGTCTCGCAGTCTTTGCTTCTAAGGAGCATTCTAGTTGTACTTCTTCCAAGACAGATTTGTTTGTTCTTCTGGCAGCCCATCATATATTCAATATCCTTCATCAATACCACAATTCAAAGACATCAATTCTTCAGTCTTCCTTATTCATTGTCCAGCTTTCACATGCATATGATGCAATTGAAAATACCATGGCTTGGGTCAGGAGCACCTTAGTCTTCAAGGTGACATCTTTGCTTTTGAACACTTTAAAGAGGTCTTTTGCAGCAGATTTGCCCAATGCAAT
>NW_004444010.1:336340-338141 GCF_000243295.1 Trichechus manatus latirostris | reverse complement strand
TGACTACCGTGGCTGCAGAGGTTCTGAGATCAGGTAGTGTGAGCCTCCTACTTTGTTCTTTTTCTTCAATAATGCTTTGCTTATCTGGGGCCTCTTTCCTTTCCATGTAAAGTTGGTGATTAGTTTTTCCATCTTGTTAAAGAATGCTGTTGGTATTTGGATTGGGATTGCATTATATCTGCAGATCACTTTGGGTAGAATTGACATTTTCACAATGCTGAGTCTTCCTATCTATGAGCGTGGTATGTTTTTCCATTTATATAGGTCTCTTTTGGTTTCTTGCATAATGTTTTTAGTTTTCTTTGTGTCTTTTATGCCCCTGGTTAAATTTATTCCTAAATATTTTATCTTTTTAGGGGCTATTATAAATGGTATTGTTTTCCTTATTTACTTTTTAAAGTTCTCTTTGTTGGTATAATAGGAATTCAATTGATTTTTGATTTTATGTTGATTTTATATCCTGCTACTCTGCTGAATCTTTCTATTAGCTCTAGTAGTTTTCTTGTGGAATCTTTGGGGTTCTCTATGCATAGTATTGGTAAGGTAGAAGATCAGTGAAAAACAGGAAGACCCTCAACGAGATGGATTGACACAGTGGCTGCAACAATGGGCTCAAGTATAACAATAATTGTGAGTATGGTGCAGGATCAGGCAGTATTTTGTTCTGTTGTACACAGGGTTGTTATGAGTCGGAACAGACTTGACAGCGCCTAACAGCAACAACGTATAGGATCATGTCATCTTTGAACAGGGATAATTTTACTTCTCCCTTTCCAACTTCGGTGCCCTTTATTTCTTTTTCTTGCCTTATTACTCTAGCTAGGACTTCCAGCACAATGTTAAATAGAGGTCAGGATAAAGGGCATCCTTGTCTTGTCTGTGGGGGAATGTTTTCAGGGAGAATGTTTTCAGCCTCTCTCCATCGAGAATGATGTTGGCTGTTGGTTTTGTATAGATGCCCTTTATTATACTGAGTAATTTCCTTTCTATTTCTACATTACTGAAAGTTTTTATCAGGAATGTGTGATGGACTTTATTGAATGCTTTCTCTGCATCGATTAAAATGATCATGTGATTCTTTTATTTTATTCATGTGGTGGATTATGTTGATTAATTTTCTAGTGTTGAACCATCCTTGCATACCTGGTATGAATCCCACTTGGTTGTGGTGTATTATTATTTTTTTTTATATGATGCTGAAGTCTATTGGATATAATTTCATTGAGAATTTTTGCATCTATATTCATGAAAGATATTGGTGTGTAATTTTCTTTTTTTTTTGAGGTATCTTTGGCTTTGGTATCAGGGTTGTGCAGGCTTCATAGAATAAATTCAGGAGTATTCCTTCTCTATGCTCTGACATAGTTTCGGTAGTACTGGTGTGATCTCTTCTCTGAGTGTTTGTTAGAATTCTCCAGTGAAACCATCCAGATCAGGGCTTATTTTTCTTGGATTTTTTTTTTTAATCTCTTTAATCTCTTCTCTTGTTGTGGGTGTGTTCAGAATTCTATCTCAGTTTGCGTTGGTTTAGGTAGGTAGTATGTTTCTATAAATTTGTCCATTTCCTCTATGTTCTAGAGCTTCTTGGAGTACAATTTTTCGTAATATTCTGCTATAATCCTTTTTATTTCAGTTGGGTCTGTTTTATTGTCCCCAGTCTCATTGCTTATTTGGGTTACTTGCTTCCTGTCCTGTTTTTCTTTTGCCAGTTTGTAGATTTTGTTCAAAAAACCAACTTTTTGTCTTATTGATTCTATTGTTTTTCTGTTCTCTATTTCATTTATTTCTGCTCTAATCTTTA
>NW_004444010.1:333459-335739 GCF_000243295.1 Trichechus manatus latirostris | reverse complement strand
ACCTTGGCTAGGTCATAATTCCCAGCATTGTATGATTGTGTTATCTGATATGATTTCCTTATGTGTTGTAAACTCTACCACTATGATGAGATTATATGTGATCTCCTCATGTGTTGTAAATTCCATCACTGTGATGAGTTTATACTGATGAGGTTGACAAGATTAGTGTCTTAATGCAATCTCTTTTGAGATGTGAAGGAGAGAAGCGAGCAGAGATACATGGGAACCTCATACCACCAAGAAAGCAGTGCTGGGAGCAGAGCACTTCCTTTGGACCTGAGGTTCCTGTTCAGAGAAGCTCCCAGACCAGAGGAAGACTGATGACATGGACCTTCCTGCAGAGCCAACAGAGAAAGCATTCCCCTGGAGCTAACGCCCTGAGTTTGGACTTGTAGCCAACTGGACTTTGAAGAAATAAACTTCTCTTTGTTAAAGCCATCCACTTGTGGTATTTCTGTTAGAGCAGCACTAGATGACTGAGACAGTATCTTTGTTAAGTTTCTTTCTAGATTCTCTGTCCTTTATCAAGAGTGGTTTTCTGAAGTCTCCTACTATTAATTTGAAACTGTCTATTTCTCTTTTCAGTGCTGTTAGAGTTTGTTTTACGTATTATGTCATTGGGTGCGTAAATGTTTATTAAGGTTATGTCTTTTTGGTGGATTATCCCTTTAATCATTATGCAATGTCCTTCCTTGTCTTTTATGGTTGATTTTGCCTTAAAGTCTATTTTATCTGTGATTGGTGCCACCATTGCTGCCATTTTTGGTTACTGTTTGCTTGATGTATTATTTTCCATCCTTCAGTTTTTAAAATATTTATGTCTTTGTATCTAAGTTGTGTCTCTTATAGACAGCCTATTGATCGGTTGTTCTTTTTTAATCCATTCTGCCACTCTCTGTCTCTTTACAGGCCCATTTAAGCCATTTACATTCAGTGTCATTATTGATAGGTTTGAGTTTATTGCTTTCATGTTGTTGTGCTTTTTTTAGTGATGCTGACCTTATCTTTCTTCCTCTTACTTTCCTGTGCTTAGTTCCTTTTGTTTGTGGATTCTTTTTTTTTCTTTCTTGTTATTATAGATTTTGTGTTTACTGAGACTTTACGTTTTTATTCTTTTTTATTTGGATGAATAGGATTGTTAACTTTCTCTGCGGTTACTTGAAATTTACCCTTATATTCCTAAGTTTGAACCAGTATTTTAATACTTGATATTGCCTTGACTTCCTCTTCATTTGAAAATTCTATACCTACACCATTTATTCCCCCTTTTATTGTTTTGACATTGTCGTCATTTATAGATTGACATATCTATTTCCCTGTTTTAAGTCTTTTATCTTTGTTTTATTATTGAGAATTCTTCACCTAAGTTAGTATCTGGCTGATGCTGTCCTGTGTCTTAGACTCTGGTTGTTATCTGATGTTGTTCGTTCTCTTACCAAACCCAAAAACCAAACCTGTTTCTGTTGAGTCAATTATGACTCACAGCGACCCTATAGGACAGAGTAGAACTTCCCCATAGGGTTTCCAAGGAGCGGCTGGTGGATTTAAACTGCAGACGTTTTGGTTAGCGGACGAATGCTTAACCACTGCACCACCAGGGCCAAAGGACTCCCTTTAATATTTCTAGTAAGTTTTGTTTGGTTTTTACAAATTCCCTTAATTTCTGTTTATCTGGAAATGTCCTAATTTCTGCATGATATTTTAAAGAGAGTTTTGCTGAATATATTATTCTCAGTTGGCAGTTTTTTTTCTTTCAAGGTTTTATATATGTCATCTCATTGCCTTCTTGCCTGTATAGTTTCTGCCATGTAATCATAACTTAGTCTTAGTGTTTCACTTTGTAAGTGAATTTTCATTTTTCTTGAGCTGCTGTCAGGATTCTTTCTTTGCTTCTGGTTTTGTCAAGCGTGATTATGATGTGTTTCTGTGACTTTCTTTTGGGGCCTATCCTATATGAGGTTCACTGAGCTTCTTGGAAGCTGAGCTTTTCGTCTTTCATGATATTTGGGAAATTTTCTGGCAGTAAATCTTCAACAATCTTCTCTGTGTTTTCCAATTTTTCTTCTGTTCTGGAACTCCTGTCACTTGCAAATTTTTGCTCTTGATAGTGTCCCATATAATTCTTAGGTTTTCTTCATTCTTTTCTCTGAGTTTTCCTCAAACAAAGTGGTGTCCATGGAATTTTCTTCAAGGTCACTGACTCTGTCTCAAGTTTTTTCTCTACCAATGTCTAATGAGGTCAGTGGTTCAGTGGCAGAATTCTCACCTTCCAAGAGAAAG
>NW_004444010.1:317221-333312 GCF_000243295.1 Trichechus manatus latirostris | reverse complement strand
GGCTGGCAATTTACTTCTGAAAATCAGCTGTTGAAAACCCTATGAATCACATCAGTCTGATTCATAACTGAGTATTAGGATGGTGCAGGACCAGGGAACATTTCATTCCATTGTGCATGCGGGTCCCTGAGTCAGGGCCAACTTGACTACAACCGACAAGAACAACAACCAACTCACAAGAACAACAATTCATCACCCCAGTCACAGTAAGATATATGACTTAAAACTGTTCAAAGTTTCTCTAATTGGCTACTTTGATTTAAAAATTACATTTAAACCTTAATATAAGGGCATGATGCATTTATGTTAGAATTTTGGTCATCATCTAGTAAATAGAATAGCAATTAATTGGTAAAATCATAGGTTAACAAATTAACCAATAAAATTATGCCATGTAATATAAATTTATTCTACCTATGTATAATAAGTTTGGGCACAAGGGCAGAGCTTTTTTCTTTTTTTTAGATCCCAATCACTTAAATAAAATTCTGTAACCAGGCTGTAATTAATAAGAATTAATAAGAATTATCAGATTCAGAACCATGTTAATTCAATGGAGGTTAAAAGAATATAAGAGCAATTTCATATTGTTTTTTTTCTCCTTGGAGTGCTTCCAATCCACATCAGAGCCGTGTAACACAATCCTGAGAGCATACGTCATGCACCTGAAGCTTCCTTCAATTAAGTCCAAATTAAAATTTAACAAACATTTGTGAAACTCATACTATACAAAATAATGACCTCTCCACTCAGAAAGCTCAAATGAAGAAGGAAGGTGTATAATTATATTAAGACAAAGAGTAGCAGGTTCTCTGGAACTTCCATAGCAACCCCAGGATGGCTCTCATTTCAAAAACCAGTCTCTATGAAATGTTGTTGCTGTTATTAACTGCTGTTGAGTGGGCCCCAACTCATGGTGATCCAATGTGTTACAGAGTAGAACTGCTCCATAGGGTTTTCTTGGATGCAATCTTTACAGAAACAGATTGCCAGGCCTTTTATTCCACGGTGCCACTGGATGGCTTCAAACCGTCAACCTTTAGGTTAGCAGCACATCGCAAACTGCTTGTGCCACCTGGGCTCCAGTCTATAGAATTGCAATAAACTTTCCAAGAATATATTCAAGGCTAAATTAAGGATTATACACAGGGAACTGACAACAAATATCACATTGGCTACTTTGCAAATTTTCTCTAAGATTAAATTGAAGAATTTAAGAAATGTAGACTATACATTGTGGACATTATTAGGCAATACTTTTAAGACTACTCTTAAATGCACTAAGTAACTTAAATAAGAAGTATTAGTAACTTTCTAAAAAATAAACCTGCCAAGTTCTACATAGCTCTACCAATTATTTTCTAAGTCATCAACACCCTCATTAAGTTGCTGTAGGTTATCTCTAAAAGTAACAGGGAGGTGATAAATATGTTTAAACCAACAATTGGAATGCCAAGTTTAGTAATCTATAAAACAAAAGTTGTTGGTAAATTATTTTTTTTTACCCCCCATTAAAAATTCTAAGGTAGTTTGATAGCTCAACTTGTGATGGACTAGACACATAACAATTTGATTCCCTGTACAGCCTTATAATAGACACAATTTGCACAATTATGAAGATGCATGAATATGAGTCCTGTGTAAGAAAATCCCATGACCATTGAGTTAGCAATGAGTTTTATATCTAACACAACTACTATCCATAAGAGGAAAAATATCAATAAATTGGACTTTATCAAAATTAAAATTTTTTTCTGTGAAAGCTAATGTTAAAAGATTGAAAAAATAAGCCCCAGACTGGGGAAAATACCTTCAAATTGCATATCCAGACTATATAAAGAATTCATAAAACTCAACAATAATAAAAACAAACAAGTCACTAAAAAATGGGCAAAAGATCTGGACAGATACCTCAGCAAAGAAGATACATGGATGGCAAGTAAGGATATGTAAAAATGCTCCATATTATTTGTCATTAGGGGAATGTAAATTAAAACCACAATAAAATATCACTACACTTCTATTTGAATTGCAAAAATCAAACAAATTAACAATATCAAATGCCATCAAGGGAGTGGATCTCTCATTCTTTGCTAGTGGAAATGCAAAATGGTAAACTACTTTGTAAGACAATCTGGCAGTTTCTTATAAAGCTATAATACTAGTAATCTTACACTTGGCCGTTTACCCAACAGAATTGAAAACTTATATTCACACAAAAACTAGTGTACAAAAGTTTATAGCAGCTTTATTCATAATCTCCCAAAACTGTAAATAACTAAGATTCCATTCATCAGTTGATACAGTGATATATACATAAAATGTAATACTACTGCTCAACAATAAAAAAAGAAAACAGGTTATTGATTCACATAACAACATGGAATTTTTTTTTTTTTTTTTTTTTTTTTTGCTTTGAGTGAAAGTTTACAGTCCAAGTTAGTTTCTCATACAAAGATTTATACACATATTGTTATGTGACCCAGATGCTCTCTCTATAATGTGAGAGCACACGCCTTTCTACTCTGGATTTCCCGTGTCCATTCAACCAGCTCCTGTCTCTCTCTGCCTTCTCATCTCACCTCCTAACAGGAGCTGCCCATTTAGTCTCAGGTATCTGCTTGAACTAAGAAGCACACTCTTCATGAGTACCATTTTCTGTCCTATAGTCCAGTCTAATCTTTGTCTGAAGAATTGGCTTCAGGAATGGTTGCAGTTCTGAGTTAACAGAGAGTCCAGCGGCCATGTCTTCCAGGTTCCTTCCAGTCTCAGTCAGACCATTAAGTCTGGTCTTTTTATGTGAATTTGAGTTCTGCACCACACTTTTCTCCTGCTCCATCAGGGACTCTCTGTTGTGTTCCCTGTCAGGGTGGTCATTGGTGGCAGCTGGGCAGCATTCTAGTTCTTCTGGTCTCAGGCTGATGGAATCTCTTGTTTATGTGGACCTTTCTGTCTCTTGGGCTAATATTTTCCTTGTGTCTTTGGTAGTCTTCATTCTCCTTTGCTCCAGGTGGGTTGGGACCAATTGATGCATCTTAGACGGCCCTCACTAGCTTTAAGATCCCAGATGCCACTCACCAAAATGGGATGCAGAACATTTTCTTAATAAACTTTATTATGCCAATTGACCTATATGTCTCCTGAAACCATGGTCCCCAGACCCCCATCCCTGCTACTCTGTCCCTCAAAGTGTTTGGTTGTGTTCAGGAAACTTTTTTGCTTTTGGTTTAGTCCAGTTGTGCTGACATCATCTGTATTGTGTGTTTGTCCTTCCCTTCACCTAAAATAATTATTGTCTACTATCTAGTTAGCGAATACCCCTCTCCCTCCCTCTCCACCTTTGTAACCATCAAAGAATGTTTTCTTCTGTGTTTAAACCTTTTATTGAGTTCTTATGATAGTGATCTCATACAATATTTGTCTTTTTGCAACTGACTAATTTCTCTCAGCATAATGCTTTCCAGATTCATCCATTTTATGAGATGTTCCATGGATTCATCGTTGTTCTTTATTATTGCCTAGTACTCCATTGTGTGACTATACCATAATTTGTTTATCCATTTGTCCGTTGACGGGCACTTAGGTTGTTTCCATCTTTTTGCTATTGTGAACGGTACTGCAATGAACATGGGTGTGTATATATCTATTCGTGTGACGGCTCATTTTTCTCTAGGATATATTTCAAGGAGTAGAATTGCTGGATCATATGGTACTTCTATTTCTAAGTTTTTAAGGAAGTGCGAAATCGATTTCCAAAGTGGTTATAGCATTTTACATTCCCACCAGCAGTGCATAAGTGTTCCGGTCTTTCCACAACTTCTCTGACATTTATTATTTTATGTGTTTTGGATTAATGCTAGCCTTGTTGGGATGAGAGGGTATCTCATTGTAGTTTTGATTTGCATTTCTCTAATGGCTAAAGATCGTGAGCATTTCCTCATGTATCTGTTAGCCGCCTGAATGTCTTCGTCAGTGAAGTACCTGTTAATATCCATTGCCCATTTTTTAATTGGGTTATTTGTGTATTTGTTGTTGACTTTAGAGATTAGACCCTGATCGGATATGTGGTAGCCAAAAATTTTTTCCCAGTCTGTAGGTTGTCTTTTGACTCTTTTGGTGAAGTCTTTTGATGAGCATATGTGTTTCAGAAAAAATTTTAGGAACTCCTCGTTATCTAGTTTCTCTTCTGGTGTTTGTACATTGTTAATAATGTTTTGTATTCTGTATAAACCATGAATTAGGGCTCTTAGCATTGTCCTTGTTTTTTCTTCCATTATCTTTTTTTGTTTTAGATTTTATATTTCAGTTTTCGATCCATTTTGAGTTAGTTTTTGTGCATGGTGTGAGGTATGGGTCTTGTTTCAGTTTTAGCAGATGGATATCCAGTTATGCCAGCACCATTTGTTAAAGAGACAGCTTTTCCCCAGTTAACAGACTTTGGGCTTTTGTCAAATATCAGCTGCTCATAGGTGGATGAATTTATGTCTGGATTTGCAATTCTGTTCGATTGGTCTATGTATCTGTTGTTGTACAAGTACCAGGCTGTTTTGACTACCGTGGCCATATATTAGGTTCTATAATCAGACAGTGTGAAGTCTCCCACTTTGTTCTTCTTCTTCGGTAATGTTTTACTTTTCCAGGGTCTCTTCCCTTAACATGAATGAATATTACAGCATTTTGCAAAGTAAAAGATGCCAGATTCCAAAGACTATTGTCTTAGTCTTCTTGTGCTGCTATAACAGAAATATCACAAGTGTATCACTTTAAGAAAGAGAAACTTATTCTCTCACAGTCTAGGAGGCTAGAAATCTGAATTTAGGGTGCTAGCTCCAGAGGAGGCTTTCTCTCTTTGCTGGTTCTGGGGGAAGGTCCTTGTCATCAATCATTCCCTGGTCTCAGAGCTTCTTACTGCAGGGATACTGGAACCAAAGGATGCGCTATGCTCCTGAGCTTCTTTCTTGGTAGTATGAGGTCCCGCTGTCTCTCTGCTTGCTTCTCTCTTTAATATCTCAAAAGAGATTGGTTTTAGACAAAATCTGATCTTGTTGATTGTGTTCTGCCTTATTAACATAACAGTCACTAATGCCAGCTCATTAACATCATAGAGATAGGATTTATAACACATAGGAAAATTACATCGGATGACAAATGGTGGAGAATCACACAATACTGGGAATCATGGACAAGCCAAGATGACACACATTTTTGGGGGACACAATTCAATCCATGACAACTATATTTAAAATATTGGAAAAGAAAAAAAAACTGGGATTGAAGACATATCAGTGGTTTCCAGGGGTTGAGGAATGGAGAACGGTTGACTTCAAAAAGGCCATACAGGGAAATCTTTAGGGTGATGGAGCTCTTCTCTATGGTAGTACAGTTGAATGTACATGATTTCATGAATGTACAAAAACTCATACAGAGTGAAATTTTTTGTATGCACTTTTTAAAAAATTCAATCAAGATTTCAGGGCCAGAATAAAATGTATATTGTGACAAATGAATTTAACTGTAGTGCATATGTATGATGTAATCTCAATGAAAGGGCTGGGGAAAAAAAGGAACTGACTTAAGTAACTTTGAAAAATAGAGTTTTGCCTGGATATTAGAAAGCTAAATACCTCAACATGAAAAAAAACAAAAAACAAAAATCCTCACAACTGGACCAATAAACAACATCATGATAAAAAGAGAAAAGACTGAAGTTGTCAAGGATTTCATTTTACTTGGCTCCAAAATCAACACCCATCGAAGCAGCCGTCAAGAAATCAAACGACACATTGCATTGGGAAAATCTGCTGCAAAAGACCTCTTTAAAGTGTTGAAAAGTAAAGATGTCACTTTGAAGACTAAGGTGCACCAGATCCAAGTCATCGTGTTTTCAATCACTTCATATGCATGTGAAAGCTGGACAATGACTAAGGAAGACTGAAGAAAAATTGACGCCTTTGTATTATGGTGTTGGTGAAGAATATTGAATATGCCATTGACTACCAGAAGAACAAACAAATCTGTCTTGGTAGGAGTACAGCCAGAATGCTCCTTAGAAGCAAGGATGGCGAGACTTCATCTCACATACTTTGGACATGTTATCACAGGGACCAGTCCCTGGAGAAGGACATCATGCTTGGTAAAGTAGAGGGTCAGCGAAAAACTGGAAGACCGTCAACAAGATGGATTGACACAGAGGCTGCAACGATGGGCTCAAGCATAACAGTGATTGTGAGGATGGCGCAGGACCGAGCAGTGTTTTGTTCTAAGTAAGGTTGCTATGAGTTGGAACTGCCTCGATGGCACCTATTAACAACAACAAATACCAAAAAGCACCCCCAAAACAAGCAACTGTACAATGTGAATATTCATACACTATGATAAATTGTGTAAATTGGTGCAAAAATTCTAGAATATGGCTTGATATTATCTACTTTATCAAATTTATGGATAGCTTAATACTCAGAAATGCCACTACTAGTTATATGCCCAACAGGAATGTGTACATGTGTTCTCTGATTCATGTACAAGGGTATTCAACAGTATCATCATTTATAAAAGCCTCACATTGGAAACAACTCAAATATCCACAAAAAGTAAAATGAATAAATTAAATAATGGTACATCTGAGGTTACCAAACCACAATCATATGCCTGTTTCAGCCAGCCACTTGTTTTAGTTTTAGTTTTTTGTTCGTTTCTTTGTATTCTTATAGCCCGTGAACTAAGAATGGTTTTTATATTCTTAAATCATTACTTTCTACATGATATATACATAATAGCCTTGATTTCACCTTGGCCCAGAAAGCCGAAAATATTTACAATTTAGCCCTTTAAGACAAAAATCGACACTTCCTGCTACATAGCAATGAAAATAAATGAACTTTCACTGCATGAAACCTAGATGAATCTCGCAAACTTAACATTGGATGACAGAGTATGTACTGTGGGATTCCATTGCATAAATGTCAAAAGACAGGCATATAAGGAAACTGTAATGTTTTGGGATACATGCTTGGGGGGGTAGAGCTATAAAGAAAAGGAAGGAAGTGATTATCATAAAAGTTAGGATGTTGAATATCACTGGGAAGCTATAAAAGGGATAGTGAAGGACTAGGGGAATTTCAGAGGCAATTTTCTATCCCTTAACCTGGATGGCAGATATACAAGTGTCCGTTATATGACAATTCAATGAGCTATACACATATACCCTATGTACATTTTCCATATATGTGTTTTGCTTCACAATAAATGTGTTTTAAAAATAGTTGGAGAAGGTTAAGCAACGTAGATGAACCAATGCTAGACCTCTTAACAGAAGACTCAGAGGTTTCTGTTTTGTTTTCCATTTATTGTAATATTTTACAATAAACGTAATTTATTCACTTATTTACTGAGCACCTACTCTGTCACATGCCCTGTCCTAGATGCTGATGAAAGTTTGTGACTTCTGCAGGAATAGAACCAAAGAAAAATACGTATTTTATATATTTCATAGCTGATTTTATGTATTTTTTAGTTCTGTCATCTTTCCAAAAGTCAGTATCAGAACAATACTTTCCAGAATTACTTCTCCAAAACCTGTTCTTATGCTTGTAGGCAGGAGATGTATCAAGAGTTCCCTGTTAATTCTAAAATGAAATTTCACTTTACAAATTATCGTTTTTTAATCACATGTGAGAAATTGTCCTGTTGTACTTCAGAGAGTTGTTGGACTATATAATTCGGATTTTATAAGAGGGAAGAGATACTCTAACCTAGATGAGGAAACTGAGTCCTAAAAGGCTTGAGAGATTCCCTGCACTGTGGTGGGCTACAGTCTGATCTTTTGACACTAGAAGCCACGTCTCTTCATTCTGTGACATTCCCATCATACATGTACACAGTCTTACTCTTTCCATACAAATAAACAATAAGAACTTGGTTAAAATATCCATACTTATATAGATTAGACACTTGTGCTCAGAAATAGGGTTCATTAAAATTTATGCCAACACATAAAACAACAACCTGGAATCATCTGCTATTCCTATCAGCTTTCTGGGCATTTTGAAGATTACTATAAAGCATGAACTGATAATCCATTAATATTCAAATGATTTCTTGTTTTTATAGCAGTTCAGAGGCAGTTCCTCTGCTTGGGAAGGACATTCCCTGCTCTGTCCCAAGGCTATTGGTGGGGAAAATATGTGAAGGTTTTGTATTTAATAGAACCTTGGTAAATATAAGCTCTTCTCTAATCCTTCTTAGGTTCAAAAGCAACATACTTTAGTTTCATCCTCTTTGATTCAGGGTTTTGTTCCAAGTAGTCAAGCCAGCTTTCACATCAGGGGAGAACTTTGTAGGGTGTGAATGAAAGTGAGGTTGGTTGGACAAAAATGTGAATTGGGATGACTCACTGTTACGTTTACTACAAATTCATTAACGGTTTTTTTTATTAGTTTTCTCTCTCATTTTAATTACAAAAATGGAAAAAGAAAACATCCTTTAAATACCTTTGAATGTGAATGGATTTATTGTTGAAAGAAGGACATTTGTCTTATTTCTATCAGCTTCAAGGGCATTACTTTTTAGGTGAGCCAACAGGAGAGAAGTAGCTTTCCCTTCACAAAAAAAAAAAAAATATAGCGAAACAAAAACTTTTTGGACACTCACTGAAAGCAAATTAAAACATGTATTTATAAATCAAGAGAAGTAAACATAATTTTCTCACTTTACAAATGTTACAAATTCTTGCTGAGCGTCTGTTACGGATTGAATGGTGCTCTCAAAAAATACGTGGCACAGTGGTTAAGAGCTCAACAGCTAACTAAAAGGTCGCCCGTTCCAATCTACCAGCCACTGCTTGGAAACCCTATAGAGCAATTCTACTCTGTTTTATAGGGTCACTATGAGTCGGAATCGACTGGACGGCAAGGGGTTTGTTTGTTTGTTTTTAATACCTGTAGTTATAATCCCATTTGGGAATGGGAAGAGGCCATATCAGTGCAGTGTGTGTTTTAAGCCAATCACTTTTGAGATATAATAACAGATTAAGACAGAGAAGGAAGCAGAGATGGGGCAAGATAGATGCCACGCCACACGGAGATCACCAAGGAACTGAGGCACAGACAAGGAACTTCCACAGAGCCCACAGAGAAAGAAAGCCTTCCCCTAGAGCCAGTGCCTTAAATTCAGTCTTTTAGTCACCACAACTGTAAGAAAATAAATTCCTGTTTGTTAAACCACCCACTTGTGTTATTTCTGTTATAGCAGCACTAGATAACTAAGGCAGTGTCTGAATGATCTTGGGCCATTCAGGTTTTTAATTTTTTTCATTGCCAAAAATTTACTTCCTAACATTATCACATAATAGAGTAGATAATCAAGGTCAGGAAAGCAAACCATGGCCTAACATTTATCCAAATCTAAATTAGCTCAGTGCTAAAAGGGGGAATATTTTTTCTTTGTGGGATTTTTTGTATGTTTTTTTCAAACGACTTCATTTCTTCCACTTAGTCTACCTAGAAGTGGAATCATATATTCAGTTTCAGCAAATACTGCTCATTCTCAAAATGATTATGCTGATGAACACTCCCACCAGTGAGCTGATGTTTCAGTTTCTCTATATCTTGACCAAAACGATATTATTAGGGTTTTTGGTGAGCTTATAATTTGTAAGGAGTCCACGAGTGTTACAAATGGTTAACACACTCTGCTGCTAACCAAAAGATCAGGGGTTCAAATCCACCTAGAGACACCTTAAAAGAAAGGCCTGGAGATCTACTTTGGAAAAATTAGCCGTTGAAAACTTTATGGAGAACAGTTCAACTCTGACAATCATGGGGTTCCCATAAGTCAGAATCGACGACTGGTCAGTAATGGTTTTGTTTTGTTTTTTATAGTTTGTATATTTGTTTTTAAATTGTAACCATTCTGGTGTTTGTTGTTGTTGTTAGTTACCATAGAGCTGATTTCAACTCCTGGCAACCCCACGTGTGCAGGGTAGAACTGCTCCACAGAGTCTCGGAAGCACATCACTAGGCTTGTCTTCTGAGGCATCTCTGGGTTGAGTGGGTTCAAACCAACAACCTTTAGGCTAGTGGTCAAGCACTTAACTGTTTGCACCACCCAGTGACTCCTATTCTGTAGCTAATCTACTGATAGAACATTGTGATTTTATTTTGCACTTCTCAACACCCATGGAAAAAGTAGTCAAGAAATCACATGACATATTGCATTGGGCAAATTTGCTGCAAAAGACCTCTTTGAAGTGTTACAAAGCAAAGATATCACTTTAAAGACTAAGGTGTACCTGACCCAAGCCATGGTGTTTTCATTTGCTTCGTGTATGTGAAAGCTGGGCAATGAATCAGGAAGATCAAATAAGAATTGACGCCTTTGAATTACGGTGTTGGTGAAGATTATTGAATATACCATGGACTGCCAAAAGAACAAACAAATCTATCTTGGAAGAAGTACAGCCAGAATGCTCCTTAGAAGCAAAGACGGTCAGACTTTGTCTCACATACTTTGGACATTTTATCAGGTGGGATCAGTCCCTGGAAAAGGACATCATACTTGGTAAGTTAGAGGGTGAGTGAAAAAGAGGAAGACCCTCAGCAAGATGGACTGACACAGTGGCTGCAACAATGGGCTCAAGCATAACAACGGTCATGAGGATGGTGCAGGACTGGGCAGTGTTTTGTTCTGTTGTACACAGTCATAAAGTCGCTCTGAGTTGGAACCGACTCGGGGGCACCTAACAACAAAAACAACAACAAACTACTAACAATCTTTTGGGGGTATGTACAGAAACTTCTTTCTTTATGAAGTGCCTGATCCAGGCTTTTGCCTATTTTAAAAACTGGGCTATCTGGTTTTTCTTGGTAATTTTTAAGGGTTGTTTGTATATTGGGGATATAAATTATTTGAGATATAACTGTTGCAAATATCATCTACTTCTCTGTGGCTTTCTTTCCACTCTTTTATAGTGTCTTCTTGATAACATAATCTTATTTTAATGAATTTAAGTTTAATAATCTTGCCTTTTATCATTAGTCCTCTTTGTTCCTGTGTAAAAATCTTCGCATATCCCAAGATCGTATGTTTTCTTTAAAAATCTGTATTATCTTCTCTTCATGTTTAGATCTACAATCTTGTATAAATGATTGTTTCTTATGTATGGTTTGATGTAGAGATAAAAGTTCTTTTTTTTTCCATATGGATGTTAAATTTCCTTCTCTGTAGAATCGTGGACCTTTAGCAACTGGCAGCCGTGGTTGCTCCCTGATGCTTTTAAAGAATGTTTATTGTATTTCTATATTTCATTGTTGTTTATAACGAGACGATTAGTTTGATAAAATCTATTTTTTAATATCAAGGAGTAGGATTCACATATGTAAATATATTCATATATATTAATATTAATGTTCTAGGTGCAGCAATCACAAGAGTTTTCCTCTTCCTCTACCTTAGTACATCAAACAGCCTACATTTCTTCAGAATAGTTATAGCAGACATGGAACATGACAAAGAAAGAATTTTCTGCTGAGAGTCAAGTGCAGGAAAAAGTCGTTTCTGCTATTACATTTACTTGGAGGAAACATTCCAAAAAAGACTCAAAATCAGTAAGTAATGATGGTCTTTATCACATTAGTAAAATATAACTACTTCTTGGATATTTAACTTGAATGATGAGGAAAACCTCTTACTGAAAACTTCCAAAGGCTCTTGTTTTTGCAAAGGAAAATGGACCAGTTTTCAAAAACTGGGTTTGATATTTACTGAAAGGAGAGTGAACAAAGGATACTTCCATAAAGATAGATGACAAGATGAGAATGGCACAGCTATGTTGTGGGTTAGTCCTTTACACAATTAATACATTCTAGTCTGCAAAAAGAGATGGAAAATAGTGTTCTTTTCTAAGTGTAGGCAAAAAAAAAAAAAATCATAAAGAACAATAACTTAAAGAATTTAATTAAGAAAATAGAATTATTATGCTGTGTGTGTGTATATGTGCTTTAAGTAAGCAATGAAAAGGAAAATGTGTCAAACACAACTTGAGCATATTCTGAAACTCTTAGGGTTATGGAGTTTTACATATTCTTCTATCAAAGAGCACCAGTCAAAAGCCTGGTATCAGCACTTCTCTTCCCTCTGCAAGAAGTATTCTACTCCCATATTTCGCCTAGGACTCTTGAGTACATCTTTCAGCTCCAAGGTCAAATGTTTTGCTCACCTTATCTTATCTAATGTTGCCTTCTGCAGTAATAGTTTGTCTTGTCACCTTGTGTTATTTTCTTCATAGTATTTACCAATTTCTGACATTTTATCTTGTGTTATTTGTGGTTGTTTTGGTTTAATTGTTATCTCTTCCGTTATAAACTCCATGAAAATAGAAACATTGCTTTCTTTAACACTGTAAACATAGTATTTAGGACAGTGCCTAGAACACTAAATAGATATTGACGGAATGGATGAATAAATAAATGAATTTTGTGTTTTTAATGGAGACCTTGGGTGGTGTAAACAGTTAATGTGAAAGGTTGGAGGTTTAAGTCCGCCTAGAAGTGCCTCAAAAGGAAGTTCTGACGACGTACTTCAGAAAAATCAGTCACCGAAAACCCTATGGAGCACACACAGTTCTACATTGACACACACAGGGTCCGCATGAGTTGGAACTGACTTGATGGACACTAGTACTCTATTGCAATATGTGTGATAAATCACCAACAGAAGATTTAGAAATACAATCCATTCTTTTAAATCCTAGTTGAGTTCCCATTTCAACAAATATGATACCACTCTGTCTTTCTCTGTCAGTTATATTGAGGTATAATTGACACATAGTTAAATTCATGTATATAGTCACGTTATGACAATCACAATGGAGATACAGAATATTTTCCATCACCCCTCAAAGCTCCCTTGTTTCTCTTTTAGTAACTCAATCCCAATCACTCCCCAAACAAACAAAAAACAGTTGCTGTAGAATCAATTCTGATTCATGACCACCCCATGTGTTTCAGAGTAGAACTGTGCTTCATAGGGTTTTCAGTGTTGTGACATTTTGGAAGCGCTTAATTGTTTGTGCCACCCAAGGACTCCAAAGTCACCCCAGTAGCTGGCAAACAAGATCTGATTTCTGACCCTGTAGTTTTACTTTTTCCAGAATGTCATAAAAATATAGGAACAAAATATATAATCTTTTATATTTGTCTTCTTTCACTTGCATAATGTGTTTGAGATTCATCAATGTATCAGTACTTTGTTCTTTTTTTGTTGCTCTGTAGTAAACTGTATTTACATCTGGAAATGGACATGCCTCTTCTCTATCAGGCTAACTAGACTGGCTCATCATTTGGGGATGGTGAGTCAATCTAGTAAGGAGTTGAGCTGTTTGACTTTTGTTACTCCTTTTGTTACACTGAGGACACCAGAGTTTTCCATTTCATCCAGTGATTGATTGACTACTCTTCCCTTACACTGAGAGTGGCAGCTGAGGTCCTGATTGCTCCTTTTAGTTTGCCTGCTCACTCTTTACCTGTCAGCAATTCCTGTATACCTGAGTCACAGAGGAGATCTTTCTCCATATTTTTAAACTTTCACCAGAAGTAGACTGCTGTTACTAGTTATTGGTGCTAGGTTTGTTGAGGGGGCAGGTGTGGTTCTCCTTTGTCTTGGTCCAGGCTTAGCCTTAGACAGGCCCTGTGCAAAGGGCAGGGTTTTTTCTCATTTCTGCCCCTTCTCCCTGTGGCAGCTAAATCCTGTCTTTATTTGTAATTGGTCTTGATTAGGAGCTTCCTGCCCAGGAGATTTTATTCCTACTTTCCCAAGAAGCAGTGGATCTTTGCCTTTGCCTTGGGGGCAGGAGGGTTTTTATTTTTCCCCCAGTGGCTTAAGGCTTAGCTTCTTAGGAGAGAAAGTTCTGGGAAAGAATTTTTCCCTACTGTCTAGCAGCTGATGATCAACTCCTCCACATCTGTGCCACCAAGGTTGTTGTTCTTAGTTGCCTTTGAGTTGGCCTATGAATCATGGACTACAGAATGAAATGCTGCACATTCCTGAGCCATCCCTATTATGGGTTGGGAATCAAACTGTTGTGATCCATAGGGTTTTCTTTCACTGATCTTTGGAAATAGATAGCCAGGTCTTTTTTCCTAGTCTGTCTTAGTCTGGAAGCTCCATTGAAACCTATTCAATATTAAAGCTACACACAAGCCTCCACTGCAGATAGGTGGTGGCTGTGTATGAGGTACGTTTGTCAGGAATCAAATTCAGGTCTCCCACATGGAAGACATGAATTCTACCACTGAACCACCAGTGCCCCCTATGGGGACTCATTCCTACTCTTAACCTACCCACAATATCAAACATGTGAGTAAAGGTGAATCTCTTTTATGTCTTGGGCTCCAACTATTTCAAAGTAGTGTTTATTTTGTTGCTTTTTGACCTCAGCTTTCTGATAGACTTATGAAAATGTATACTTTACAGGATTATTTGACCTTTTTCTCATTAATAATATGAGAGCAAAATTCTTTGTAGATTTCTGCATCCTAAATGGAAAAAGAAATAGGTATGTTTTTAGATAGTATAAAGATTTTCTGAAGATACTGTCCTATATTCAGTAGTATTGATTACTACTGGTTGCTTGCCATAAGTCAAATCTGTATCTTACATAAAAGGACTATTTGTGATCAAGGACCAAAAATGGAACCAGACTTTAATGTCAGACATAACCCTTTTGAAATTGTTAGTCAACAGGATAAAGTTTAATAAATAGCATCATTTTGAACATCAGAGAAGCAGAGAGATTGGAACATTAGGTAAAGATATTGGGCTTCTTATATTATGGCCTTGGTGATAGAAACTATACTGGAGATGGTATGATAGAATTTTGAAAGACTAATGACTTATTCACTGCAAATACCTTTCTTCAACAACATAAATAGCAACTATACACATGGACCTCATGATGGAATATGCAAGAATCAAAACGACTATGTCTGTGAAAAGAGATGATGCAGAAGCTTAATATCATCAGTCAACAAAGCCAGGGGCCCACTGCAGAACAGACTATCAATTGTTCATATGCAAGTTCGAGTTAAAGCTGAAGAAAATTTTTTTAAAGATCCACAATAGCCAAAGTATGAGCTTGAGTATATCCCACCTGAATTTAGAGATCATCTCAAGAATAGATTTGACTTACTGAATACTAACGACCAAAGACCAGATAAGTTGTGGAATAACATCAAGGACATCATACAAGAAGAAACCAAAAGGTCATTAAAATGACAGGAAAGAAAGAAAAAACCAAAATGGATGTCAGAAGAGACTCTGAAACTTGCTCTTGAATGTTGAGTAGCTAAAGTAAAAGGAAGAAATGATGATGTAAAAGAGCTGATCAATGCCCAACAGAAGATTTCAAAGGGAAGCTTGAGAAGACAAATAAGTATAATGATGAAAAGTGCAAAGACCTGGAGATAGAGAACCAAAAGGGAAGAGCACGCTCAGCATTTCTCAAGCTGAAAGAACTGAAGACAAAATTCAAGCCTTGAGTTGCAACACTGAAGCATTCTATATGCAAAAAATTGAATGAAGCAAGAAGCATCAAAAGAAGATGGAAGGAATACAAGAGTGACTGTACCAAAATAAATTGGTCAACAATCAATCATTCTAGGAGGAAGGAGTCCAAGCTGCACTGAAGGCATAGGTGAAAAACAAGGCTCCAGGAATTGACGGAATACCAACTGAGATTTTTCAACAAATGAGTGCAAGCCTGGAAGTGCTCACTCCTCTATGCCAAGAAGTTTGGAAGACATCTACCTGTCAGACCGAATAGAAGAGATCCATATCTGTGCCCATTTCAAAGAAAGGTGATCCAAGGAATGTGGAAATTATTGAACAATATCATTAATATCACATGCAAGTAAAATTATGCTAAAGATAATTCAAAATGGTTGTAGCAGTACATCAACAGGGAACTGCTGGAAATTCAAACCAGATTCAGAAGAGGCTGTGGAAAGAGGAATGTCGTTCTTTATGTCACATGGATCTTGGCTGAAAGGAGAGAATACCAGAAAGATGTGTACCTATATTTAACTGCCTATGCAAAG
>NW_004444010.1:295822-316872 GCF_000243295.1 Trichechus manatus latirostris | reverse complement strand
TAACTCTTTAACATAAAGAAAACAAAAATCCTCACAACTGGACCAGTAAGCAGCATTATGTTAAACAGAAAATATTGGTATTGTCAAAGATTTCATTTTACTTGGATTGACAATCAATGCCCATGGAAGCAGGAGTCAAGAAATCAAACAATGTATTGCACTGGGCAAATCTGCTGCAAAAAATCTCTTTAAAGTGATAAAAAGCAAAGATGTCACTTTGAGGACTATGGTGTGCCTGACCCAAGCCTTGGTATTTTCAATAGCCTCATATACACACAAAAGTTGGACAATGAATGTGACTGTTACAGTTGTGTGTCAACTTGGCTGAGCCATGAGTCTCAGTGGTTTTGGCAGTTATGTAGTTTTGCAGTTGTAGAATGATATAATCACTTCTGTGATGAGATCTGCTATTATGTGATCACCGCCATGATGGGGTCTGCTATGAGAAGTCAGTCAGTTGAAAGGGAGTTTCTTTAGGGGTGTGGCCTATATCCCATATAGGTGAACTCTCTGGGAAGGCTGTCAGGCTTTTGCTTGCTCTGGCTTCTGTTCATCTGACCTCCAGTTCTTGGGACTTAAGCTAGCAGCTTACCTGTCGATCTTAGGATTTGTCCGCCTTCACAGCCTGTGAGCCAGAGCCCTGTTGTCTGAACTGCCAATCTTGGGTTCCCCAACCCTTGCAGCTGCTTGAGTCAGGAGAAGCCTCCAGCCTGAACCATGGATGTGGGACTTTCCAGCCTCTACAACTACGTGTGCCATTTCCTTGATATAAATTTCTCTCTCTCTCTCTCTCTCTATATATATATTCATATAGATGTTTCACTAGTTTTGCTTCTCTAGAGAACCCAGCCTAAGACAATGAATAAGGAGGATTGAAGAAGAATCGATGCCTTTGAATAGTGGTGTTGGTGACAAATATTGAATATACCATGGACTGCCAGAAGAAAGAACAAATCTGTCTTGGAAGAAAAACAGCCATAATTCACCTTAGAAGTGAGGATAGTGAGACTTCATCTTGCTTACTTTGGACATGTTATCAGGAGGGACCAGTTCCTGGAGAAGGACATCATGCTTGGTAAAGTAGAGAGTCATCGCAAAAGAGAAAGACCCTCAAGGAGATGGATTGACACAGTGGCTGCAAAAATGGGCTCAAACATAAGCTATGATTTTGAGGATGGCGCAGCATTGGGCTTCGTTTCATTCTGTTGTACGTACGGTCGTGTTGTAGAGGAAAAACATCATGAAGTTTAGAAAAGCAAAAAGAAAGTTTTATTCAGCATATATTCAGAAGGACAAAAGTGGGAAGCGGATAAGCGTGCTGCCGGAGCTAGAATGTCTGCCCTAATCCGAGGAATGTTACAGAATCTTCAATATATATCAACATCACAAAATGGGTAGAATCACTGAAAGTGTCACCTTTTTCACTGTTTGGCTAGAAATTATGATCTTACATTTTGAATCATCTTTCTTAACAATCATTGGTACAGGTTTTAGTTACAAAAGTCAGGAGGGTCTTTATTGGTCCAACAAATTTCTATTCACTAAATGCTAATAGAAAAAGACAAAAAATAGGAAGTCTTTTGTGTTAGGTTTGATTGCCCTTTTGTGAAACTTCCCTTAAGGTAATTTCTGAGATCGTCCCATCTATTGTCTATCTCAGGGCCCAGTTGACATTTCTTTGGGAGTCTGTGAGGGCCCAGCCCCAGCTGGGTCACATTTCTCCACGCCCAAGGTAAGGGAATAATGATTCCAAATACTATTTTCTAAATCAGTCATTATGAGTTGGAACCAACTTGAAGGCACCTAACAACAACATATTAGTATTTACCACACATAGTTTATCTGTTGCCCTTTCATCTCCTCTTTGTCCAGTTTATTTGCTTGTTTGTACTTTTTGCCTGACTTCATCATCTATTTTGAACAATCAAGATGTTACTAAAAAATTAGTATAATTTTAAAAAGCTATAAAATGAAAACTGTATTATGCTATTAATATAAAACTCCGTAGAAAAGCTATAAGGAACTATTTCAAGATGTCCTAGTAGCTACCTCTGAGTCTTGGAATTACGGGTTTATTTTACAGTTAATTTTGTCTTCGTTTTTTCTCTTTCTCAAGTCTGTAAATGGGCATAATATCATTATCAGAAAAAATATAAAATATCCTATATATTCAGTATATTCCTGTATATAATTCCACCCCCCCAAAAGCCTGATTACAAATTCCACCTCAGTATAGAAAAGGGCCTTTATATTTCTTCTCCTCCCCGCACCAAACTTCTTAATCATCATTTTCTCTATTACTTGCTCAGTTGCCTCAGTCTTTGAAGCCTTTATCTTTACTCTCTTTGTCTTTCTTCTCTCTCTCATTGACAATCTCACCAAAAAACCAATATTTTAAAATGTGATCATTCTTTTTATCCCTCCTTGTCCAGCTTCTCAATTGTATATTAAGCATCTGTTTCTCTGCTTCTGATTCTGCTTAAGAGGTAAAGTAAATATCTCTGCTATTTATCTTAATAATGTCTAGATAAAATTGAGAGGAAATAATTAGTTTGGGCTATCACTTGTTGTTATGGATTGAATTATGTTCCCCCAAAAATGTGTGTGTCAGTTTGGCTGGACGGTGATTCCAGGTACTGTGTGATTTTCCTATGTGTTGTAAATCCTACCTCTATGATGTTAATGAGGGAGGATGGGTGGCAGTTTTGTTAGTAAGGCAGGACTCAATCTTCAAGACGGGATTGTTTCCTGAGGCAATATCTTGAGATATAAAAGACAGAAGTGAGCAGAGAGACAGGGGGACCTCATATCACCAAGAAAGCAGTGCCAAGAGCAGAGCACGTCCTTTGGACCCAGGGTCCCTGAGTGGAGAAGCTCCTAGTCCAGGGGAACGAAGATGAGAAGGCTGATAGAGAGAGAAAGCCTTTCCCTGGAGCTGACATCCCGAATGTGGACTTTTAGCCTACTTTACTGTAAGGAGATAAACTTCTCTTTGTTAAAACCATCCACTTGTGGTATTTGTGTTATAGCGGCACTAGATAACTAAGACACTTGTAGAATAAATATCTCACCTCTAATAAGATCTTGAGAGACAGAGAGAGACTTTTTTTTTAACTAAGAATGCTTCTCCTTCCAGTCATTTATATTATTCTATATGAAAGTTACTATTCTGAGAAACTATATTTAAGCATCATTAATTTATATAAGAGATGTAAGTTTTCTGAAATTTCTTTTCTTCTTGATCTGATTCTGTCATTTTCTCTGCTAAGTACTTTGCTTGGCTCATGTTTCATGAAAATTATCCAATAACCTTTATAAGCTGTAATTTTTTAAATTCTGACCCTAGTCAATTATCTTTGTCTTAGATAATTTTTTGCTGCTCAAGAGTTCTTCCTTTATGATCATGAGCCTTGCCAACTTCTTCACTTTCGATATGTAATATTTCCATTAAAAAAAAAACTTTCCAGGTCTATCTAATATAACACACACACACCAAAAAAAAAAAAAACAAAAATTCACTGAAAAAAATGGTCATAGGTCAGACATCAAATAGTTTGCCAAGGTCATCTTTCAATGTTTTAGGTTATTTTGTAGTTCATAAGCCTCAAGCTTCAGTTCAGCACCAAACTCGAACAGGCTCTGAAAGACTTTCGTCAGTATTTTCTTTATTATCTTCATGACTCTTCTTTCCCAAGTTCCTCAAAGTATTTTTTTGTCTCAATTCTTCCCCTACCCCCATCGCCAGTGTACAAGCAACAGTGTTTGATCCCTCACATTATTTAAAGATTCTTGTACTCATGGTCAAGCCCTGAAACTAGTGACTCTAAGGAGGCAACTTTGCCCTTAATTGTCTCTGGATAGCGCAAATCCATAGGACTGGGGATCAGATTGGATTCCTCCCCACCCCTGCCTCAAGTGCTAATAAATAACTTTATCTAAAACAGTACTTCTTAAGAGTGCAAGATTTGCCCCTGAACCTTAGTATAGAGGTCTCCAAACCAAGGGACCATCTCCAGGATAATGATCACCTGCCTGAAATTTCAAATAACAAAACCCTAGACCTCCCCTACCAAGTTTGCATACCAATACATTTTCAGATTAAACAACAACAACAACAAAAAAAAACCATTGCTATCTAGTCAATTCCGACTCATAGAGACACTATAGGACGGAGTAGAACTGCCCTATAGGGTTTCCAAGGAGCAGCTGGTGGATTCGAACTGCTGACCATTTGGTTAGCAGCCAAACTCTTAACCAATCTATATGAAGCCTGAGGATCTACTGGTGACTTTTATTCCCCAGTGACTGATACAGACAATGCAACTAAAATAACACTAGACATATAAGGTATTGATAAGATTTTGTAGAGTAAAAGAATCCTGTTCATAACTCGAGTCTTTCTATTGCCTCATTCAATAACAAGCTGTAAAACAGTAACAAGATGCAGACCCTTTGAGTCTATTTCCTTCTGAGCAAAATGAAAATGTTGTTGTAGACAAATTTTATGGAGTCTGTTAGAGCTAATGTTTTCCAAACAGTTTATATGATTTAAAAACTTACAAAATAGATATATCACAGAAAGTTGTTGTTAGGTGCCATCAAGTCAGTTCAGACTCGTGTCAACCCTGTGTACAATAGAATGAAACACTGCCTGGTCCTGTGCTATCCTCACAATCGTTGCTGTGTATCAGCCCATTTTTGCAGCAACTGTGTCAATCCATCTTGTGAAGGGTCTTCTTCTTTTTCACTGACCCTCTATCTTACCAAGCATGATGTCTTTCTCCAGGGGCTGGTCCCTCCTGATAACACACCCAGTTTACATGAGATGAAGTCTTGCCATTCGCTTCCGAGGAGCACTCTGTCTTTAATTCTTAAAATTCTTAATTCTTCTGGAAGTCCATGGTACATTTAATATTCTTCCCCAACACTGTAATTCAAATGAATAAATTCTTCTTCTGTCTGCCTTATTCCTAGTCTCACTTTCACATGCATATGAAGCAATTGAAAATATCATGGCTTGGGTCAGGAGCACATTAGTCCTCAATGTGACATCTTTGCTTAAAGAGATGTTTTGCAAAGGATTTGCCCAATACACTAGGTCATTTGATTTCCTGACTGCTGCTTCCATGGACATTGATTGTGGATTCAAGTAAAATGAATCCTTGACAACATCAATATTTTCTCCATTTATCATGATGTTGCTTATTGATCCAGTTGTGAGGATTTTTGTTTTCCTTATGTTGAGGTGTAATCCTTACTGAAGGCTGTGGTCTTTGATCTTCATCAGTAAGTGCTTCAAATCCTCTTCGCTCTCAGCAAGCAAGTTTGTGTCATCTGCGTATTGCAGATTGTTAATGAGTCTTCCTCCAATCCTGATGCCAAATTCTTCTTCATATAGTTCAGCTTCTCGGATTATTTGTTCAGCATATAGATTGAATCAGTATGCTGAAAGGATACAACCCTGATGCACACCTTGTTTGATTTTAAACTATGCAGTATCCCCTTACTCTGTTTGAACGACTGCCTCTTGGCCTATGTACAGGTTTCACATGAGTACAATCGTGGAATTCGCGCTCTTCGCAATGTTATCTATAATTTGTTATGAACCACAAGTGTTCAACTGTTTCAAGACTACTACTTGAATACACAATTATGGAACCATTAGATAACTATACAGTCAATAAATCAATGTTACAGCATATATGTATGGACATAGAAAGATCGTCATTAAATATTTATAAGCAGAAAGTTCCTCAAAATGTGTTTACTGAACGCTATTTTTAGCCTATATTTTGTAAAGAGAACAGATACACACAAACATGAAACCAAATATCTGTAAAAATATATATCAAAATTATAATGGTTATTACTGTGTAGTGGAATTATGGATTACTGATTTTATTTCTCCATATGGTTTTTTTCGGTTCTAAGGTATTAAGTACAAATAACTCTCTACTTGGAGCCCTGGTGGTGCAGTAGTTAAGCATTCGGCTACTAACCAAAAGGTCAGCAGTTCAAATCCACTAGCAACTCAGTGTAAACCTTATGGGGCAGTTCTACTCTGTCCTATAGGGTCGCTATGAGTTGGAATCGACTCAATGGCAATGGGTTTGGGTTTTTTGGTTACTCTCTACTTGGAAAACATTTTATGTAAAGTATACAATTTCTTTTTTATCATAGTGCCTGAAATCTACATCAATATAAAGATTTTGCACTGAGCAACTACTTAACCATGAATTATAACGTTAACAATCTCATTTTTTATTATATCGCGAGCTGAGTTTCTGTTACAGTATAAACGTCATTCTTTTAATTCTGGTTAATACAAATAATTGACTTCAAGTCTATCACAGATATCAAAATTGAGAGATCAAGAATCTTATTCTGTAATTAAGCTTTTTCAACACAATAAAATTGTCATGGACAAAGCAATTTTCCTTTTAAATGTTTAGAGATGATTTAACATCAGCTATAACCCCTGAAAAAGCACTGGTCAGAGAGGAGTCTTATCCCTTGATAGCAGAGATGAAAGAGTTTTACTGTTTGTTTACTTCTTCAAGGAAAACAAAATACCACTGAGAGAATGTATTAGGCAATTTAGCATTTGACAATTGGAAAATTAGGCAATTTAACAGTTTGAATCTCTAACTGTTCCTTCTGGTGGAGAACAATTTATCCTGCCTGTTTTGTAAAATACTGAGAGCAAGTTTAGGTATCACAGTTGGTGATAATCATGACTACACATAAGCTGAAATAATAAATTCAGTTCAGAAAATATTCATGAACAATTATTTTGCTTTGCCAGGCTGTGAACCCAGTGATGTACAATACTGGCTTTGGAGACCCAATTCCCATGTTAAAATCTGTATTTCAGCACTTCATAACTCTGTGACATTGGACAAGTTATACACCACTCCCTGCCTCCATTTTCTCAGGTATAAAATGGGGATTATGATAACTACCTCATAGAGTTAGGTAAGTTAGAACTGTGAAGGCCCAAACACATTTTGCCAAGCAAATTCAGACAATATCACCTTCTCAAATGCAAATATTATATCTTAAGCTCCCCCATCCAAAAGGGCGATTTATAGACCTCATTAGATCAAAAAGTGATTTGGAATATCTCATTAGTCCCAAATTGATTTTTTAGAAACACACACACACACTCATACTTAATCAAAGAAACAAGGATATTTCTCAGTTGTATTGTAATATGTCTAATATTTGCATATCCCTTTGATAAGGAGAACTAAAGAAGATAATTATGTCATTGGATCTGTACCCAGTATAGGACCAGTATGAAACTGTTGGAGGTATAAACAGAAATGGTTTTATTTTACCCCCATCATTACTTTCAAATATTTGAATTAAATATTTCTCCACTCTTCTTTAAAGACTTCTTAGGTAGATTTTACACTCTTCTTTAAAGACTTCTTAGGTAGATTTTATAGTTCTCCAGTTTTAAGTTTTAAATTTGAGTGCACTCTAATCCAATTTAAAACATCAAGCTCATATCCAATTTATTGTTGACATCCTCTTCTCCCCATAGTGCTTATGAGATAGGTTGGAAGGAATCTGAAACGTGAAGAGGGCTCTTGCATATCCCCCTTTCCTCCTTCTTCTGCATCCTTTTCCTTCATTTTTTGAAGATTGGGATCAGTGTTTAGAGTAAAGGGGGCAAAGACTTTTTACTTAAACATGCTATTAGAATTCTCTCTTGTCTTTTGTGGCTTCTCTGGAATCCTTAACTGTTTATGGCTTTCTGTGGAAGGAATGTCAATGGCTCTCTCACGGGACACATATATGGCTCCTTGGTGGGCCAGTCACATGGTACAACTCTTTAATTTTGGCAGTAACAACTTGACCTTCATCCTTAACACATAATGGGTGTTCAGGTATTCTCTCTATCCCACCACCTTGCTTTAATTCTTGGCTCTCCCTTACTAGGTACGCCCCGAAGGCAGAGCATCAGGCTACATTAAAAAAATAAAAGTCCTTCCAGAAAAAGAGTTGCTAATCTCAACTTCTTTCTTGTACCCCAAATCTCTTCTGTTGATTCTTTTGGAGGTAAGCTCCCCTTGGCTTCTCAGGGGAAGAAAAGAAAGTTAAAACATACTTTTGCAAATGGAAGACTCAGGATTCCTGTCAATACATTGGATCTCCTGAATGGAGGGATGAGGAGGCCAGGACCCTAGAGGTGGTTGGGAATATACCAAACACTTTTTAGTAAGCCCTGCACTTACTAATTGCAGTATTATTTTGAATGGGCTTGTGGTACACAGAATAATAATGGCCTCCTTAAAATATCCAAGTTCTAATCCCTGGAACCTATGACTGTGCTATGTCACATGGTTAAGGGAAACTAAGATAGCAGATGAAATTAAGGTTGCTAAGCAACTGACCTTAAGATAGAGATATAATCCTGAATTACCCAGGTGGGCCCAATGGAATCACAAAGATCCTTAAGTATGGAAGATGGAGGCAGAAGAGTCAGTGTCGGAATGATAGAATATAAGAAAGAGTTGACCAGCTACTGCTGGCTTTGAAGATGGAAAGGGGCTCCTAGCGAAGGAATGAAGGCAGCCTCTAGAAGCTGGAAAAGGCAAGGAAATAGATTCTCCCCTAGGGTATCCAGAAACAATGCAGCCCTACAGACACCTTGTTTTTAGCCCAGTGATACCCATTTCAGACTTCAGACATACATAACTATTAAAAAAAACAGAAAAGTTGTTTTAAGTTACCAAACTTCAACATCAGTAGGAAAATAATATAGGGCCCTAGTTATCAATTCCACTACAAAAGGAAAAATTCTTCTTTTCTCCCTATTTCATTACTAAGAGAGACCACATTCTGATTTGCTAACGTAAACATTTTGTTCTACTTTAAAAACACAGCCTTCTTATGTTATAAGGTATATTGGGCTGTCCATTCAGATTCAACAAACTTTGCTCCAAGACCATGTTTGTAAAGCGTATTTTCATTTGATTGTTATTCCTAAAGAGATATTGATATAGGTAAGTGAATATATAAACCATGACTAGGGATCTTTTAACCTACTTTGCCCTGAAATGGTAAGCTTGATTACCCTTAGCAGGGTTTTGTAGACCAGACCAAAGAATTTGAAACAAATTCAGTAGTCAAACAACAGTCTTTGAATATTTCTGAGCAGAAAAGGGATGTTCTGAGAGAGAACTTACAAAGACTATTCTGGAAGTAGTGTGCAGAATGGATGGGGAGGAATAGGTGATAGAGAAGCACTTAGAAATATACTGGTATAGTCTAGGCAGGTGACAGTAACTGCCCAAAACTAGGGTTTGGCAATGACAATGCAAAGGAGAATTAATCAAAAACAAACAGTAGTGGCAGTAGGTTTTAGAAACTAGCTTGACATGAAGGGCAGACAATAATGAGTCAAAGTAAACCCTCATTTTTGTGTCTGAATGACTGGAAGACCAAAGGTATCAAACTACTGTGGAAGGAAATTTATCTGGAGATTGTAATAATGAAACCACTAACAGTCTGCCTGCATTTGCTATACATTTTACAGTTAAAAAGCACCAGAAAGTTTCCTGAGAAAATTAAACTTCACAGACTATAACATTTCCAAAGTAAAAAGTTATTTTACTTATGTCCCATGAATTCATTCCCTTGAAAGATATTCTAAGTAAAACACGGATTAACTATTAGCTCTATACAACTACTCGTAAGGCCCAGAGTGATCAGTACTGAAGACAAGAACTTAATGTTGAGTGCTCTTAACACACAATCCCCCAGTTTCCCACAGGTTTCTACCATTTTCCTAATGGCGAGATGAAGGAAGAGGTTATACAAAATTTTACAAAAAAAAAAAAAAAAATCCCTGATTTGTGAAGAAAAGGCTATTTAAAAATAAAATTATAAGAATATTTTGATGGACTTGCTAGATTTTCTGAAATAATCACTAAGTTGGATTTTTTTACATATAACAGCTTGGATTTTTTTCATGTATAACAGCTTTATTGAGTGCAATTTATATGCCAAATAATTCACCCATTTAAAGTGCACAGTTCAAAGATTTTTAGTTTTTGTTGTGCAACCATCATCACAATTGATTTTAGAATATTTTCATCACTCCAAAAGGAAATCCCATACCGATTGGAAGTCACTCCCTAGTTCCCCCAACTCTCCCACCACTACCCCAAGCCCTAGGCAACCATTAGTCTACTTTCTGCCTCTACAAATTTGCCTATTCTTAACCTTCCTACTTCTTATATTTACAGTAGTAAAATAATTCTTTTTATTTTTAAAGACCTCGTTAGGTATTTTATTAGCTGTATCCGAAAGTGTCCTGGAACCTCAGATGGTTCAGAATTGATGTCTCTCAAAGCATGTGTTTCACAAGGCAGATGGTACATAATGAAATCCATTGGCTAAAGAGCTCTCTATTACTCCATCCACTATTAGGTATAACTTCCTTATGTTGGAGAATAGTGCAAGCAACACAGTCAGCTGTCTTTGTGCTTTATTATATTACAGGTAATCCCTGATTTATTATATATTCGAGTTACAACGAACTGCACTTACAGCTGTCCGTTTTTGGTTTTTGTACATCTTGGTGGCATAGTGGTTAAGAGCTACCCCTGTTAACCAAAAGGTCAGCAATTCAAATCTACCAGGCACTCCTTGGAAACTCTATGGGGCAGTTCCACTCTGTCCTGTAGGGTCACTATGACGCAGAAATCAACTCTACGGCAATGTTTTTGTTTCTTTTTCTTGCCTTTAGTAATATGTACTACATAAAATGATACAGTGCATGATTTGCTGATGTTATCATTCTCAGATGTTCACTGACAAGATGTTCAATTTTATTATTTACTATTCAGAACACTGCCGTATAGATTTTGTTCTCTAAACTAAATCAGGGGCATCAGTTACTTGAAAACAGGGACCCAAACACTGATCTTTTTGCTAAAGTCAATAGGCAGACTCAGGAAGCAATGTGACATTACCGCAAAATATATGAAGAAAAAAACAAAAGGACCACAGAGACAACTCTCACTAATTTTCTGACTAGAAATATAATCCCCATTCCTAAGGATAATTCAAATGATCCAGAACCTTCCACAGGTGGAGTTATTACCACAACTGACAAAATGCCAACATCATCCAACTCTTCATCAGAGTAAATTATTTTATGATTTGTATTTTTTATGTATATATATTTATTAAAATATATTTGTAAGTTTCTATGTAATATTTCCAAACCCAAAGAGAAATAAAGATCAGATGTATAAAGATACTGATAATAAAAAGTAATAATAATGAAAACTAAAAAAAAAAAGAAAAAGAAACAGTGGCTGCAACAATGGGCTCAAACAGCAACAATTGCGAGGATGGCGCAGAACTGGGCAGGGTTTTGCTCTGCTGTAGATAGGGTCAGTATGAGTTGGAACCAACTCAATAGCACCTAACAACACAGCAAAGAAATAAAAAAAAAAAAATGAGGCATTCACCTTACGTCAGAACCAACTTATGACAGAGACAGGCAATACCTGTATAAAGGTGTGTGATAAAGATGATTAAAATGTGTCTGAAACAATGCTGCTAATGACTAGCTTTTGTGAGAGGAAAATCAAGGCCAATGCTCTTGGCACAAGACAGTTATAAACATCCAACTCTCTACCCTCAGACATAGTTAGATTTTATAGGTATGCCATTATGGCTATAAATAAATACTTTATTATTAAAACTCCCATTAGAAAAATAAATTTGTTCTTTTAAGTCTGAAAGTCTCTAGGCCATAACTTCTTTTCTGTCACTGAAATAATTACTGTAGTATTATGGAATAACAATTTTTCATTTTTATGATAAAATATGACTTTAAATCATGTATCAACAACTATTTTGTTAATTTTTAAGAGATGTGGATTTTTTGAAACAATGGCGATCCTGAGTCATGTCATAGTTTCCTTTTCCTTGAATTTGAGATCAAATTTCAAAGTTTTGGGCCCACTCCAGGCAGTGGCTAATCTATGGGAGGACACTTGGGGAAGAGGAAGTCACAATTTACTGAGTGCCAGAGGCTGGGCACGCACGTCTTTTTTCAATCCTCATCAAATCTTCCCAAATTAGGCAGCATTTTCTCTCTATTACAGACACAGATCTTAAAAAAAAAAATTACATTTTTTTCTTCTGATATTAATCTGTCACCTTACAAATTATTAGAATGAGAAATTATCTGTGACTTCATAAGGTAAAAGCCTTGATGCTTGTTTCTATCCAGCTAGAATTAGAAATGTTACTGAACTTTAAATACTGTTAACATTTTCTCTATCAAGTTACTATATTTCAAGATTCTTGTTACTCCAACCAGGCTAAGACACTAGGCCATAAAGTGTGTCTTAGGCTGGGTTCTCTAGAGAAGCAAAACCAGTAAAGCATATAAATATCTATGTAGAGAGATTTATATCAAAGATATGGCTCATGCGGTTGTAGAGGCTGGAACATCCCAAATCCATGGGTCAAGATAGAAGCCTGATTCACATAGCCGCAGGGACTGGCAAACCCAAGACTGGCAGGTCAGAGAGCAGGGCTCTTGCTCACAGGCTTTGAAGAGTGATGAATCCCAAGATAGGCAGGCAAGACCGCAGATAAGTTGCTAGCTCAAGTCCCAAGAACCAGAGGTCAGATGAACAGGAGCCAGCTGCAGGATCCAGAGTGAGCAAAAGCCTGAGAACCTTGCCAGAGAGTTCACCTATATTGGATGCAGACCACACCCCCAAGGAAACTCCCTTTCATTTGATTGGCTATTCACAGCGATCTCATCATGGAGGTGATCACGTTACATCAGATCTCATCATTGAAGTGATCACATCATCATCTGACTGCCAAACTACATAACTGCCAAACCACTGAGAATCATGGTCCAGTCAAATTGACACACAACCTTAAGGATCACGAAGTGAATAGATTCACAAGGTTGTTTTATTTTGGTTTAATACAGACCCAACAAGTAATTGCAAAAGATACGAACCAGATAACTATGAAAGTGAATGGAAGCAGCTTTCTAACACTTACTTACTTCCTCACAGACTGGCATCCAAATTTCAGTGCCAATTATTTAGGATAATCATCTTGTTAGGTCAGATCTCTGGGGTCCCCATTTTTTGTACCATTAGGTTGGAAGGGTCATGTCATCACTGAAGAATTTGTTTACTCGCATAAGTTACATTATTCCCTGTTCTACCTCATATCCTCAAACTGTGTCATAGGGCAACAATGTGTCTGGCTACTGGTCATGGCAAAACTTGGAGATGCTTACTTCTCCATCACTATACAAAGGTTTCAAAACTTCTCCTCAAATTTTTGACACTCCTTCCATCAAGATGTGGGGTCCATGTTACTCGCCTCTTGTATCTCAATGGGCATGTAACTACTTAGACAAATAGAGTATATTGGAAGTGAGGATGGGTTACAAAAGGCAATGCAGACTCTACCTCTTTTGTTAAAACACTTGTGCTTGGAGCCTTGAATCACTCTGTTATGGGTCAAATTGTGTCCCCCAAAATCTGTATTGGATCCTAACCCCTATACCTGTGGATGTAATGTAATTAAGGTAAGAGAATGACCTTAAGTGTAATATAATCACCTTCTAAAACATAATGTAATGTAATCAACCAATCAGTTGAGGTCATGCCAGTGTAGGGTTGGTCCTAAGCCTTCTCACTTCTGAGTTATATAAAGAGTAGCATAGACACACAGACTCATAGATAAGACAGACACTATCTGACAGTTGAGGCAGATGATTCTCGAAGAACTCTAAGGATTGCCAGCTACTAGTCTGTGGGTGGAGCAAACAGTTAAAATGCTGAGCTGCAAACCGAAAAGTTGGAGTTTCAAGTCCACCAGTAGGTGCCTCAGAAGAAAGACCTGACAATCTACTTCCAAAAATCCAGCCATTGAAAACCCCACATGGCACCGTTTTGAAATTAACTCAAGAGTAACTGACTACTAGTGAAAATCTAAAATAGACAAAGAAGGACTTCCCATAGAACCACACCCTGAATTTGGACTTCTAGCCTCCTGAACTGTTAGAAAATAAATTCCTGTTTTTTAAAGCCACTCACTTGTGCACTTGTGGTATTTCTGTTATGGCATCACTAGATAATGAAAGACACAGTCTGTAAAATACTTGACTACTTTGAGATTGCCACACTGTGAGGAAGCCAAGCCGCATGGAAAAGCCATGTGTAAGAGTGCCAGTCAGCAATGGAAGTCTTAAAGTCCTTACATTCCAGGCACCGGAATGTAATGAGGGAAACTTCAGATAATTCTAGCCCTCAACTCTTGAGTCATCCCCAGCTTTCGGCTCTTCTGAGCTAAGATTCCAGACACCATGGAGCAGAGTCAGGCAATCTCAACTATGCCTTATCCAAATTTCTGACCCACAGAATTACTGAGCATAATAAAATGGTTGTTTTAAGTCACTAAGAGCTAAGGCTGTTAACTAAAAGGTTTGCAGTTTGAATCCACCAGCCACTCCTTGGAAACCCTATGGGGCAGTTCTGCTCTGTCCTGTAGGGTCGCTATGAGTCAGAATCGACTCGACAACACACAACAACAACAAAAATAAGTTTTGTGGTGGTCTGTTATACAGCGATAATAACCAGAAGAAATCGTCAGACACTTACCACATTTTGCAGTCCCACTGCATGGAATTTACAAAACCTAAAGCACAAATGACATTATTTATACACCCATGCCCTACCAAGTCTCTGGCTCATATGGAATTGTGTGTGTGTGTATGTTATAAATGTAATTCAAGCATTTCTGAGAACCTGTCTGCAAAGAGACCCCAGCAGACATGCTATCAAAAAATGCTTAATCCACAAAAAAACGTGAATACTATTTCAGTTCTGCTTGCTCTAGCAAAGATAATTTGGAGCGGGTGTTAGTTAGGATAGGTTTTGCTACTTATGACAGAAAACTGAAATTAACAGACATTTAAATGCATAAGCAATTATCCTGGGGAGCCCTGATGGCTCAGTGGTCAAAGTACTCAGCTGCCTAAATGTCAGTGGTTCGAACCCATCAGCTGTTTCATGGGAGAAAGATGTGGCAGTCTCCTTCTGTAGACTTATAGCCTTGGGAGCCCTATGGGGTAGTTCTACTTTGTCCTATAGGGGCTTTATGAGTGGAATCAACTTGAAGGCAACGGGTTTGGCTTTTTTGGATTATCCTGGGGTTTTTGAAGTCCAAGGCTCTGGGGTTGGACAGTACACTTAAGTTTGAGCTATATTTTATTAGAAACACACAAGCTTTTCTCAGCTTTTTACTGATCCATTCCTACCTATGGCCATCTTCTGCATGATCCAAATGGCTACTGTTGCTCCAGTTATATACACTTTTACTTTCCAGTCAGCACGAATCAAGAAAGTAAAGGAGTAGGTCAAACTATCTACTAAGCACACTTTCAGGAAGTTGACCATTGTATTTCCACTTTTACATTGATCAAGACTAATATGGCCATACTTAGCTGGAAGTACATCTGGGAAATGAAATATATTCTGGGGAGCCACATGCACAGTTAACGTTCAGAGATTCTGTTACTAAAGACTACGTAGATAAATGCATCTGAGGTATTACTAAGATTTCCTCTCCCATAGAGTGAAATGTATAGAAAAATATTTCAATTTAATCCTTGTTTCAAAGAGAAGAAGGAAAACTAACACATATAAAGGCAGCATCTACTAAGTGTCAGAGACTACATTGTTAACCCAAGCTATGATGTAGGAATTACTGTTCTCATTTTGTAGAAGAGAAATAGATTCACCAATGGTAAATAACATGTCGTTTATACTGCTAATAAGTAGCGGAAACATAGTTCAGACCCAGGAAAGCTTTCTCACCATAAAGTCCATTCTCTTTACCTCCTGGAGAGGAGAATCCTAGAGAGACATATGGGCAGTGACCTTGGAAGCAGGAATCTGGCTTGCTCGATGTCAGCTATTAACCAATCAAGATGATGATGATGATGATGATGACGATGACTTGAGTTGAATACTATGTACAGGCACTGCTTTAAGTGTCACATGGGTATTAATTCATTAGTGTAGACTCTGCAGAGTTATTTTTTCTATATAGTTAGATTTTAAAATTTCATTTAATAAACAACCATTTTAAAGCTGTTTTTTCTTCAGTTACATCTAAAGAATAGGATCATGATTTCATTCAAATATGAAAGATGACTGTAAAGAGTTGACCTTTCAGTGATACAGTGCTTTGCTTGGCCCTGCACACCAGTGCACTCTAAGTAATTTTTCTTGATTGAGCTAAAGAAAAAAATTAGCATTTTTAGTCATTTTAGGCCAAGTAAAGAATCTAGAGTACCCTTTACTCAGCTTGCTAAACTGGAAAATAATTCAAATGTTAAAAATTAACGTTGTAAGAAGTTGGGTGACCTTTTAACTTTCTCTGATGTACTTCAGAGAAGGTTATTTCCGATATCTTAAACTTGGCTGTGCGTAGGTTTATTCTTCATTAAAAAATAAGCTACTGTGCATGCTGGGGAAATTTTTGAAGATTGGTGTTATCCAACAACTTTGGAACTTAAACATTTTAATTATTGTTCTGTTAAAGCATTATAGTCCTTGAAATCCATAAAGCCCGCAATAGTAGTTCTAAGAAAATCAGACGTTACCAAAATAACAGCATGAAGTAACATAAGCAAATAGAATAGCAACAATTAAATAAACCACTGTAAAGTGAGCTGGGGTTGGGGAACAGGGACCATCATGGCAATGATTCAATGAAATTTGGCAACAGTTTGCCTGAAGGAAAAACTATTACTAAATATTTTTACAGTGAAAATATCTGTAATATTTTCTGTCTGTTTTTGTTTGTTTTATTCCTTACCTGCTTTCTCAATTTTTCAAATAAACCTAGGTTTAAGCAGCAGCATTATTTCACAGCAAGAAACAACTCCTTTCCCTGGTGTTGGTACAGGACTCAAAAGCAGTAAAGCTGAGGCTATTAGCTTTTTCAGATTTTCTCTATAGGAAATCTTAAGTCATGGAGCTCTGAGTTTTGCAAGGTAAATATATAACTTAAAAATAAAATTCAAATCAGTCAAGATGATTATGAAAATGATATTAAGTATCAATTTATATTCTCATAAAATATCTAACTAAATACCTTGCTGTTAAGGCATTAAGCTCTAAAATGTTCTCAGTAGCTCGTAAAGAGCTGTATGGTGCTGAGACTCATGGTATAGGCTTTAATCTCACAATCTCAATGAGATATATTACAACATCTTGAGTCTGAGGATATCATAATAAATCATAGTAAAATAGCTAATTTCACTGGCAATATCTCTTTATCTGCTATTTTCCTCTTCTCTAAGGTGTGATTATTTTCCAAATAAAATTGGTCATAAGTCAACAATACATAAAGGACATTTCTAATCTTGTAAATTAGAACACATTTTAAATATCAAGTTGTTGGTGCCATACACATGGTTTTATTTATAACCCATGTTAGACAGCCCTGGTACTGCAATTATGGTTTTAGGCATAATTTTTTATACTTTATACTTGTATAGTTCTTTCTTGCTCTTACTGCACAAACCTACATTAAGTGGTTTGTTCAATAATTTATATCTTTCACGCATAATGCAGGAAATATAAGTGGATGAACAAACTAAGTAAAAGACAATATGGAATGGTGACGATTGTGGAGAACTCAATAGCATGTGTCCTATATAAGGAAGTAAGTCATTTCTCAGTTCTAGTTATTTGTTTTCATGAGCCCAGAGTGGCCAGATCTTCTTTCTTTTTCCTCTCTTTCTTCTGTCTTCATCTTTTTTCATTTTATTTTAAAATTGTAATCTCTCAATTTTGAAAATTACCTAAGCAAAATTCATAATAAACAAAACACATACACAGATGGGTATTGCCAACAGGACAACAGTACTTGTTTCCATTTGCCGTGGAAACAAACGAAAATATTTATCCACTTCTGGATGAGAGAATCACAGTGATATATTTTTTCCAACTGTAAAAATCATAAAACTGAAAAACATCTGCAAAATAAATGTTTTAAAAGAGCTAAATCACTAAAGACACCAGTATAATTTTTTTCCCAGAGAATCTCAATTTTATTTTTAATTAAAAGGCCAGAGGTGAGCAGTGTGAACAGTGACAATTTACAAAATTGTTTTAAGTTTCCAATGTACTGTATCACTAGGTCAGTTGATTAAAATGCCCTTTATGAGGGATAATTCAAATATTATTATCCCTAACATTTCTGGCTTTTACCCATTTATTTATATCAGCATGATTCTAATAGCAGCATACAATTCAATTAAATGAACATTAGCCATTTTCCCCAGTGCTCTGGAACAGCAGGGTGGGATACGAGCTGATATCACTCCCTAGAATCTTGTCTGTGGACCATCCTCTTTGTCAACTTTCTTTATTTTTAAAAAATATTATACTGTATTTTAGGTGAAAGTTCAAGCAGAAAATTAGATTCTCATTTAACAATTTTTGTAAAAATTGATCCGTGACATTGATTACAATTTTTCAAATGTGTCGGCATTCTCATTATTTCCATTCTGTTTGTTCTATTTCCATTTATCTAGCTTCCCTGTACCTCTTTGCCTTTTCTCTTTGCTTTTGGGTAAATATTGACTGTTTGGTCTCATATAGCTGATTGTTTAAGGGACCACATTCGTCATGGGTGATACTGTTTATTTTGTAAGCCAGTCTATTATTTGGCTGAAAAGAGACCTGCGGAACTGGCTTCAGTTCTAAGTTAAAAGATTATCTTAGGGCGATAGTCTTGGGGTTAGTCTAGTCTTTATCAGTCCAGTAAATCTGGCATTTTTTAGGAGTTTGAGTTTTGTTCTACATTTTTCTCTCATTCTATCTGGGACCTTCTATTGCATCCCTGGTCAGAAGAGTCAATAGTGGTAACTAGGCACCATCTAGTTCTTTTGGTCTCAGGTTAGAAAAGGCCATGATTAGTTTGGACTGTTAGTCCTGTGGACTAGCTTCTTCTTTGAGCCTTTTGTTTCCTTTATTCTCTTTTGCTCCAGATGGGAAGAGACCAAAAGTTGTATCTTAGATGGCTGCTCACAAGCTTTTAAGACCCGAGACGCTAGCTAGTCACCAAACTAGGATATAGAGCATTATCTTTATGAACTGTGTTATGCCAATTGACTGAGTTGTCCCACAGGACTATGGTCCCAAACCCAGTAAACCAATCCTTTGAAGCGTTTGGGTACATCTAGAAGGTCCCCGTAGCTGTGCCCGCATGTGCTTTATTATATATATGTAGCACACTCAAACATGTATATACTTATGACTACAAATTACTTATATGTGCTTATGAATATACTCAAATATGCCTTCCTATGCACATACAGCATACATATCTACCTCCATAACCACATACATATTTTTTGGTTGTTATTACTGTTTTTGCAAAATTGTATATAACATTTATTGTAATTGTCCTTTACTCTTGTGTACCTCTCAATGTCTTCGTTTACCTTAGTCAGGTTGTGACGACTTCCACCATATTGTGTATTGCCTTTCCCATCACCAAAAATAACAAGTGTCTGCTATCTAGCAAGTGATTCCTCCTCCCTCCCTCTCCTATCCCTGGTAAACATCAAAGAACGTTGCTTTGTATGTGTATACTTATTCTTGATTTTTATAAAATTGAGACCATACTACATTTGTCCTTTTGTGATTGACTTATTTCACTAGACTTAATGTCCTCCAGACTCATCTACATTGTAAGATGATTCATGGACTCATCATTATTCTTTATAGTTGTGTGGTATTCCATTGTATGTATGTACCACAATTTGCTTATCCATTCATCCACTGATGGGCACTTAGGTTGTTTCCATCTTTTTGCTATTGTGAATGATGCTGCAATGAACATGGGTGTGCATATGTCTATTAGTGTCACTGCTCTTATATCTTTAGGATATATACTTAGGAATGGGATAGCTAGATCATAAGGTATTTCTAGTTTTTCAAGGGTGTGCCATACTATTTTCTACAGTGGTACAACCTACCAGCAATGTAAGTAGTGTATAAGAGTTCCAATCTCCCCACAACCTTGCCAATATTTGTTGTTTTCGGTCAGTGCCATTTTTGCAAGGGTGAGATGATATCTCATTGCATATTTGATTTGCATATCTCTAATGGCTAATGCTTATGAGCATCCTTTCATGTGTTTGTTAGCCAACTGAATATCCTCTTTGGTAAAGTGTCTGTTCATATCCTTTGCCCATTTTTTGATTGGATTTTTTGTCTGTTTGTTGTTGAGTTGTTGAGGTTTTCTACATATTTTAGAGATTACACCCTTGTCGGATACGTCATTGCCAGAGATTTTTTCCCCAGTCTGTAGGTTCTCCTTTTACTCTTTTGGTAAAATCTTTCGATGATATATGTGTTTAATTTTTAGGTGATCCCAGTTGTCTAATTTATCATCTGTTGTTAATGTATTTTTAGTTGTGTTTAAAAGTCTATTTATGCCAAAAATTAAGACCCTTAGTTTTGTCCCTATGTTCTCTTTCAGGAACTTCATGGTTTTAACTTGAACATTTAGGTCTTTAATCCATTTTGAGTTTGTTTTTGTGTATGGTGTGACTTATGGATCCTGTTTCATTTTACTGCAAATTGATATCCAGTTTTTCCAGGGTCATTTGTTAAAGAGACTCTTTCCTCCCCACCCTCTTCCCCCTCCTTGAATGGACTTTGACACTTTGTCGAAGATCAGCTGCCTATAGATGGATAGATTTACTTCTGGGTTCTCAATTCTGTTTCACTGGTCTATATGTCTGTCATTGAACCAGTACCAGGCTGTTTTGATTATTGTGGCTGTATAGCAGTAAGTTTTGAGATTGGGAAGTGTGGAGTCTCCTACTTTCTTCTTCAGTATTGCTTTAGCTATTTGAGGCCTCTTTCATTTCCATATAAAGTTGGAGATTAGTTTTTCCATTTCATTAAAAAATGTTGTTGGAACCTAGATGTCCATCAACAGATGAATGGATA
>NW_004444010.1:273556-295722 GCF_000243295.1 Trichechus manatus latirostris | reverse complement strand
GGGGTGAGCAATTAGGGTCACAACAATGTATGTATAAAATTTTGTATGGGATACTAACTTGAAATGTAAACTTCATTTAAACTACAACAATAATAAAAAAAAAAAGAAGAATGTTGGCCATTGGTTTTGCACATATGCCCTTAATTATGTTGAGAAATTTCCCTTCTATTCCCATTTTTCTGTGAGTTTTTGTCAGGAAAGTATGTTGGATTGCATCAAACATCCTTTTTTATTGATTGAGATGATCATGTGATTTTTTTCTCCTTTGTTTTATTTATGTGGTGAATTACATTGATTTTCTATTTGAACCACCCTCGCATTGCATACCTGGTATGAATTCCACCTGATCATGATGTATTATTATTATTATTGAATATGCTGTTAAATTCTGTTGGCTAGAATTTGTTGGGAATTTTTGCACCTATATTCATGAGGGATATTGGTCTGTAATTTTCTTTCTTTTTTTGGTGGTATCGTTGCCTGGCTTTGGAATCAGGGTTACGTTGACTTCAAAGAGTTAGGAAGTATTGCTTCCTTTTCTATGTTCTGGAATAGTTTGAGTAGAACTGATGTCAACTGTTCTCTGGTAGAATTCTCCAGTGAAGCCATCTGTGCTGGGGTTTGTTGTTGTTGTTGAGAGTTTTTTCGTTGTTTTTTTTTTTTTTTAATGACATCTTCAATTTCTTCTTTTCTTATGGGTCTATTTAGATTTTCTACCTCTCTTTGTGTTAATTTAGGTAGGTCGTGTGTTTCTAGAAATTTTTCCATTTCTTCTAGGTTTCAAATTTTCTGAAGTGCAATTTTTCATAAAATTCTGTTATGATCCTCTTTATCTCAGTTGGTTCCGTTGTAACATCACACATTTCATTTCTTATTTTGATTATTTGCATCCTCTGATTTTTTTCCTTTCTCAGTTTGGCTAGTGGTTTGTCAAATTTATTGATCCTCTCAAAGAATCAACTTCTAGCCATGATGATTCTTGAGATTGCTTTTCTGTTTTCTATTTCATTTATTTCTGCTCTGATCTTAATTATTTCCTTTCTTCTGGCAACTGTGGTCTTCTTTTGCACTTACTTTTGTATTTGGTCAAGTTGCCAGGTTAAGTTATTGATTTTAGATCTTTCTTTTCTTTTTGGTGTGTGTATTTATTTATAAAAATTTTCCTCTGAGCACTGCTTTTGCTGTGTCTCAAAAGTTTTAGTATGTTGTGTTTTCATTCTCATTTGATTCTAAGATTTGTTTTTTTAATTTCACTTTTAATTTCTTCTATACCCAATTGTTTTTTAGTAAAGTGTTATTGTTTCCATGTATTTAATTTTTTTCCTTGCTCTTTCTGTTACTGATTTCTAGTTTTATAACATTATTGTCATAGAAGATGCTTTGTATTATTTGATGTTTTTAAATTTAATGAGGCTTGTTTTGTGGCCTAAAATGTGGTCTATTCTGGAGGGTGATCCATGTGTGTTGGAGAACGTGTACTGTGCTGCTGTAGGGCGGTGTATTCGGTATATATCTATGAAGTAGAGTTGGTTGATTGTGTTATTTAGAACTTACGTATCTTTCTTGAGTTTCTTGTTGTTCTGTCCATCATCAAAAGTGGTGTGTTAAAGTCTCTTACTATTATTGTAGAACTGTCTATTTCTCTTTTCAATTCTGTTACAGTTTGTTTTATATATTTTGCCGCTCTGTTATTGGGTGTATAAATATATATTAATATTATGTCTTCTTGGTGAATTGACCCTTTAATCATTATATAATATCCTTCTTTGTCTCTTGTAATGGATTTTGACTTAAAGTCTATTTTATCAGAAATTATTATTGCCACTCTTGCTCTGTTTTGGTTACTGTTTGATTTTTTTTTCCATCCTTTTGATTTTTAACCTATTTATGTCTTTGTGTCTCTTGTAGGCAACATATTGACAGATTGTTTTGTTTTTTTTTTAATCACTTCTCTCACTCTCTGCCTCTTGATTGGTGTGATTATCAATAAGTATGAATTCACTGCTCTCATTTTGTTATACTTTTTTTGTGTGTGTAGTAATAATTGTTTGTTTGTTCCTCTTAATTTTCTGTGCTGAGTTCTTTTTTTATATTGATTTTCTTTTCCTATCATTTGTTGTTTTGTGTGTGTGTGTTTACAGTGTTTATGGAGTCTTTTTTGACTTTCTTCTTCTTTATTTTGGTGAGTAGATGTATTAATGTTCTAGTGGTTACCCTGAAATTTACATTTATCCTCTTAAGTTTAAAACAGTCTGTTATATCTTGAAATTGCCTTGACAGAAATGCCCAACACATCCCGACAGGTGCCATCTGTACCTCTGCCAGTCAACAAGCAGGAGATCCTAGTGCCCTCATCCAACATCTGCCTGGCTTAACTGCTGGTCATAGGTAGAGTGTAGGGTGGAGTGGGCAAGTGTGCTTCTCTGGTGTCTAGTGTGGGCACTGGGGTACTCTCCGTAGGCTATAGTCAGTGATCAGGGCCTGGCCCTGACAAACTAGGAGGAAGAGGGCTGCTCGGAGTTCAATCAGTAGGGAATCTCCAGCTGTGTGGGTGTCACCCACCCAAATGATCAGGTACCACTATTGGTCAGCAGTCCTGTCCCTAGTTTCTGGCTCTCTCCCTGTTGTGCCAAGACCCTAAAGCTCTTGTTCACCTTCCTGCACTTTCCCTTCTTAGATCCGGTTCCTGTTCTGCTCACCTTGCTTCACTCTAGGTTTGTTTACACAGTATTTCTGTCTCTTATTGGGAATTCTGTGAAGTTGCCTTCCTGTGCTCCCCACCCAGGAATACTGCTCACTTTGTCTCAAGATGGCCATGCTGTACCAGGCCAGCTGGCAAGGCATCTATGATTTTTAAATCTCCTTGACAGTTTTCATTCAGTTTCCCTTTCCATTCAGTGTTCTAATTCTTCATCCTTCTGTTTGCTGCTCAGGGTTTCAAAATTGTCATCTGTATCTGTTTTCATTTGGTTTCTTGGGACTTTGCTGTAGGGCAACACATGGTGTCTGACTAAGCCATCATCTTGGGCCATCTCATGATACCAGTGTAATTTTAATTCAACATGGAACTGTAAAACCATTCTATGCAGTTATATTTCATGAAAACACAGATTGATTAGAAAACGATATTCTAGAAGAGTTTTAAGTTACTTTTGATCAATGAGAGATGAATAGACTCAGTTCCTTGACAATTACAATAATAGATAATAGAGGAAGAGATTTTGAGAGAAAAGCAATGGACTGGTATGAAGAATTCAGGATTCTACTCTTGGCTTCACCACTTATTAAATGTGAGAGCTTAATTTTATGTTAATCTTACTATTTTAGTTTGCATTTATTTTTTAGAAAACACTAAGATTGAGGTATATTTCATTTTATTTGCTATATTTAATTTCACTTTTTCAAGAACTTGCATTTTTTAAAAATTTTCATAAGATTCAAAGGGTATTTGTAATTAAAATGAAATCCACTCAATGAAATCCATTCCATGAAAACCCTAAATGATAAATAAATAAAAAATAATGATAACACAAAATGCTTGGGGGGATTTGAAGAAACTGAATTGCTCATATATTGCCAATGAGAATATAAAATAGTACAGCCACTCTAGAAAATAACTTAGTAGTTTCTTCTAAAACTAAGCATGTTCTTATCATGAAACACAGCAATTTCAAAATTGCAAATCTTGGGCATTCGTCCAAGAGAAATGAAAACTTATGTTCAACTAAAACGTTATACAAATGTTAGTAGCGCTTTTATCTGTAATAGCTAAAAACTGTAAACAACCCAAATGTCCTACAACAGATGAATGGTAAAATAAACCATGGTACATCCATACCATGCAATACTACTCAGCAATGAAAAAGAATGAACTATTGATACATACAACACCTTCAATGACTCTCAAGGGAATTATGCTGAGTGAAAAAGTCAGTCTCAAAGGTTACATACTGAATGATTCCATTTACGTATCATTTATAAAATGACAAAAGTATGAAAATGGAAAACAGATTCATGGTTGCCAGATACTAGAGATAAGCGGTGGGGAGAGGAAGGGAGGTAGCTATGATTGTAAAAGAGTAGCAGGAGGGATTTTTTGTGATGAAACTATTCTGTATGTTGACTATAGTGGTGGTCACATGAATCTGCATGTATGACAAAATTGTATAAAACTAAATGTACACACACAAATGAATACGTGTAAAACTGGTGAAATCTGAATACAGTCAATGGATTTTATTAATATCAATTGCCTAGTTGTGATATTGTACTATAATTATGTAAGAGGTTACCATTGAGGGAAACTGGGCGAAGTGTATGTGAAGTCTCCTTTTCTTTTTCCTAATATCTGCATGTAAATCTACAATTGTCTCACGTTAAAAATTTAAAAATAATGATAAATGGTGTCAAGAAAGCAAAAGGGAGAATTAAAGGGCAGCTAATTTGGTGGAGGAGGTGATTAGGGGAAATATTACCCTAAATGCAATGAGAAAACATAAGGTTTTTTTAGCAGGAGAGTGATATACTCTGGTTTTTGTTTTATAAAAGATGTTGGATCCTGTCCAAGTTTATTTTCTTCTATAATCATGCTGAAGATTACTATCCTTAAGGAAAAATCTAATCGTGACCTAGAAATTGCGTATTTCAACTTTTCTAGAATAATTCCATATTTTCCTTATTCTCTAATTTCCAATATAATTTTTAAATCTCCTTTTTTTCTTTTCTTTCTGACACCATAACTCTTCTTATTAATCTTTGGTGTTTCTAGCATCCCTCAAAGTTACCCAAGGCTGGGTCTAACTTCCTGTATGTTAGCAGAGTGCACTGGTAGATTTGAGATTGCCAGTCCATCTGTAAAATAGAAAAACTGAACAAGGCTCATCTCCCATTTACTCTCCCAGTTTTGATTCTCATCAAGTATCTTAATAAGCATCCTCTCGTAGATGGTGAGGCGAATATTATCAAAAGTTAGAAAAAATCCTCTTGTGAGTACAACTTCTGCTCTTCACTAAAAGATATATACCCTGAAGTTCCCATCTATCTTCTCCTTGTAAACAGTGACCTCTTGACACACCCAGTTGCAAGTCTTTTATTTGGGCTCATTTTCAGCTTTGGTATATAATGGAAAATTATAAATATTTTATGGATCTGAGAAACTAAACTATATAAGGAAGAATGCGGCATCAGAGTTGGTGGAAGACTAACAACCTGCAATATGCAGATGACACAACTTTGCTTGCTAAAATCAAAGAGGACTTGAAGCACTTACTGATGGAGACCAAAGATTACAGCCGTCAGTATGGATTACATCTCAACATAAAGAAAACAAAAATCCACACAACTGGACCAATAAGCAACATCATGATAAACAGAGAAAATATTGAAGTTGTCAAGTGTGGGGATATATGCCATTTAAACATGGCTGCACTATTGACAACTGCAGCCCCCACAGGCCTCTACGCTGCACAGCATGTTAAGACTTGTCCCCAACATGTTGAGACTTGTCACAACTTGTTTTCCCAAACCTATTGTCCCTTTACTGATTAGCTTGTTTACCTGAATTCCTTCTCCTTTGCCCGCACCCAAAGGCCATTGTTCTGTTATTTGCTTCACTGCTTGCTGTACTGACTATAAATAAACTCCTGGGACTGAAGCTGGGGTCGACTCCTCAGAGAGACCCTCCTGGCCCCACTTCTCTGTAAGAGTTGTGTTTGGTTACTGTCTCCGCCGTCCCGATAACCGTCGGCACTGCAACATTCAAGTATTTCATTTTACTTGGTTTTACAATCAATGCCCATGAAGGCAGCAGTCAAGAAAATCAAACAACATATTGCATTGGGCATATCTGCTACAAAGGACCTCCTTAAAGTGTTAAAAACCAATGCGTCACTTTGAGGACTAAGGTGCGCCTGACCCAAGCCATGATATTTTCAATTGCCTTATATGCATGCAAAAGTTGGACAATGAATAAGGAAAACCAAAGAAGAACTGATCCCTTTGAATTACAGTGTTGAGGAAGCATATTGAATATACCATGGACTGTCAAAAGAATGAACAAATCTGTCTTGGAAGAAGTACAGCCAAAATGCTCCTTAGAAGCAAGGATAACGAGACTTCATTTCAGTTCCTTTGGACATTTTATCAGGAGGGACCAGTCCCTGGAGAAGGGCATCATGCTTGGTCAAGTAGAGGGTCAGCAAAAAAAGGGAAGATCTTCAATGAGATGGGCTGACACAGTGGCTGCAACAATGGGCTCAAGCATAACAATGATTGTGAGGATGGTGTAGGACTGGACAGTGTTTCGTTATGTTGTACATAGGGGGAACTGAGTAGAACACACTTGTTGTCACCTAACAACAACATTCTATGTGGGCACTTTGCTAGATGCTTTACATATATTATCTCAGTTTCATGGAGCATTTAGTCCCATAAATATAGTTTTGTCACTGCACCAAGTATCATTATGGAGCAAAAAGAAACTATAATTATAACCTTTTTAAAGTGAAGGAAATGACTAAGTCAGTGACACAATTTAAGATGCAAATCAGGAGTCTGTAACTTTCCAACTCTATCTTTATATTTTTCTCCTTTTAAAAGAAACCTCTTTTATCCAACAATAGAATTTTCCTTTTTGCTATCCAACCATTCTAGCCAAAAGACAATTACTGTATTTTTATGCAAATAACATGCACCTTCTACATTTGTTTGCCAACCATGCCCTATCCTGTGAGCTAAGTGCTTTATGCTAAGTTTTTTACAGCAACATGTGAAAAAAAATTGGCATAGTGACACTTTTGAAAATATCTCATGGGGGCGGGAGGTACAGTTGGCAAACAAATGTAGAAGGTGAGCATTGTTTGTGTAAACTTAGGCATATGGGGATGACACAACCTTGCTTGCTGAAAGTGAAGAGGACTTGAAGAACTTACTGATGAAGATCAAGACCACAGCCTTCAGTATGGATTACACCTCAACATAAAGAAAACAAAAATCTTCACAACTGGACCAATAAGCAACATCATGATGAACAGAGAAAAGATTGAGATTGTCAAGGATTTCATTTTACTTGGACCCACAATCAACACCCATGGAAGCAGCAGTCAAGAAATCAAACAACACATTGCATTTGGGAAATTGGCTGCAAAAAGATCTCTTTAAAGTGTTGAAAAGCAAAGATGTCACCTTGAAGACTAAGGTGCACCTGACCCAAGCCGTGGTGTTTCCAGTTGCCTCACATACATGCGAAAGCTGGACAATGAATAAGGAAGACCAAAGAAGAATTGACACCTTTGAATTCTGGTGTTGGTGAAGAATATTGACTATATCATGGATGGCCAAAAGAATGAACAAACCTGTCTTGGAAGAAGTACAACCAGAATGCTCCGTATGAAGGAAAGATGGAGAGATAAATCTCACATACTTTGGACATCTTATCAGGAGGGATCATTCCCTGGAGAAGGACATCATGCTTGGTAAAATAGAGGGTCAGAGAAAAAAAGGAAGACCTTCAACGAGATGGACTGACACAGTGGCTGCAACAATGGGCTCAAGCATAACCACGATTGTGAACGTGGCACAGGACCGGGCAGTGTTTTGTTCTGTGGCGCATAGGGTCACTATGAGTCGACACCTAACAACACGGTATATATAGTTAGCAAAGGGTAAAAATTCTAAAGCATCAAAATAATATATTATACCAAAAAAATTATAAGGAACCCAATAAATTGCAAAAACCCTGAAGAATTTTGAACAAGGAACGATTATTATGATGTCATGTTACCTCTAGTATTCTTACAAGAAAACAATGGAGGAAAGTTGTCCAAAGCCATTCTACCAAAGTTGATAGGCTCTTCAGTCTCATATGCTTGGGGGAAGGTCCTCCTGTTCATTAACAAAGTTATCCAGTCTTTGAGAAAGATGACTGACACTAGGATAAGTTATTAATAGTAACACACACAAGGTTTTGTTTTGTTTCTGTATTTTTTTTTTTTTTGGTCAAAATTAATCTTTGACAGAGCTATTTCCTGCATCACATTAAAAAGAGAAGAGAGAGAAGATGTATTTATTTTCTTAATAGCATCTGATATTTATTTTTTAAAACACCAAATTTTAGTCATTGTGTTTTTTGAGTATTTGATTTTTACCTCTTTGTCGATGGTAAAACTCATACAATTGGATTGAAGGGGTGGGTGAAGAACTTAAGTGACGAGAAAACATCCAGGAAATCTGTTCCTGAATAGTGAATGACAGCCCCTTTATACCTGGAAAACAATCAGCCCATTGGTAGTGGAAACAGAGAAATTACTTGCTTCTTTCTATAAGATAATTTATTGATTATTTTAAAAATGCATCCCCAGAAGTCTACTTTGAATAAGTCTTCCTGTAAGCTTTAAAAGTACAAATTAACTAAAAATTAAACTAAATGATGATATTTCATGTTTTAAAGAATAATGCTTTCCCTCCAAATAATATCACTGCTAGGCACAAAACTAAAAATTATACAATTTGTAAATTTCCAAGCTATATCATTAAAAAAATTAGAGGCAATTACATCTACAGTATGTCAGAACCATTAAGTATACATAACTCTCTTCAGATACTTTTAAAAAATACATGAAGAACAAAGTTAATAAAACTGAGCTTAATTTAAAGGGCAAGTGCCTTTCATCTTTTATATGGTTGCAGCCTGTATGAAACATTAAAATACTTATTGCTTACTATAGGAAACATCCATGGGTATGTATCACAGAATTGAGTGTTCTAACCACCACGTTTTTTACCTGATTAATAACATTAATAATCAGAGCTACAGTGCATTTTAGAAGCCTGTAAGACTCAAGCTATGGAGACAGGCATACAGCTCAAATCCTTGTACAATCAATCTCTCTGAATGCCTGTCATAGTATCTGTTGCATGGGAAGAATTGCACTTCCTATGCAAGACAGCTGTGAGAATTGAAGATACTGCATGCAGACATTTTCTTCAAGGTCTGGCATAGAGTATGTGCTCAAAAATGTACTATTAATATTTAAACTATAACATACTCATGATGAAATTAATACTGATAACTTGAAATTGATACCAAGGTATCCTGAAAGCATAGTTTTATAAATACAATTATCATATTAAAGTCAAATAAAATTTAGCTAATTAAACAGAAAATTTTTTTTAATTGTTTTAAAACCATTTAAAGACTAAATAAAGCTTTCAAAGTGTATATGGCATACAGCATAATGATAAGCAAATTGGTGTGCTTTGGAGTATCACTCAGAAATGCTATAGTTTTATTTCTACCAAGAATGATGTCAAATAGGACCAATCCATGTGAATGTAGGCTGATGTTGGACCTAATTTTAAAAATAGAAATATCCTGACCAATCTGTTATGTTGGCAATAGATCTAAAGACTATAGGCCGATACTTGGAAAGATATGACAAAATGAAGACAAGTAAAGACAGATTTACCTTCACCACAATGACTAAGATAAAACTTTCATTCTGTTAGTGCTGCAAATAAATTTCATTTAGATTTTTAACTTTTTGATATATAATTCACAAAGGAAATTTGTCTTACTTTAAAAATAACTCTTCAAATATCAGACAACAGAAGAATATTTGAGATTTTTCTGACAATACTCTGTCATGGACAAAAAATATAGGAAAAACAAATTGTTCTCTGGCGTTTTCCTAACAAAACTCTTGCGTTATTTTATTAAAGGCTCAATTAACTGTATAATGTCAGTGTCTAGAGATCTCAGGAAGCTAAAGAAACATAGGTTCTTTTTTTAAGTAAATTTTTTTGAAGTATAATACACACTAAAAGGATACAAATAATAAGAGTATTGTTATTGTTGTTGGGTGCCAACCAGTTGGTTTTGATTAATAGTGGCCCTATGTACAACAGAACAAAACATTGCCCAGTCCTGTGCCAGCCTCACAGTCATTGCTATGTTTGAGCCCATTGATGCATCCACTTTGTCAATCCATCTCGCCAAGGGCCTTCCTCTTGTTCGTTAATTCTCTGCTTCAACCAAGCATGATGTCCTTGTCCAGTGACTGCTCCCTCCTGACACCAGGTCCAAAGTAACTTAGATGTAGTGTCGCCATCCTCTTTTCCTAGGAGCATTCTGGTTGTACTTCTTCCAAGACAGATTTGTTCGTTCTTCTGGCAGTCCATGGTATATTCAATATTTTTTGCCAACGCCATAATTCAAATGCATCAATTCTTCCTAGATCTTCTTTATTCATTGTCCAGCTTTCTCATTTGATATGGGGTTATTGAAAATAACATGGCTTGGGTCAGGCACACCTTAGTCCTTAAAGTGGTATCTTTGCTTTTTAACACTTTAAAGAGGTCTTTTGCAGCAGATTTTTCCAACGCAATATATAGTTTGATTTCTTGACTGCTATTTCCATGGGCATTGAGTGTGGATCCAAATAAAACGAAATCCTTGACAACTCCAATGTTGTCTTCATTTATCATGATTTTACTTATTGGTCCAGTTGTGAGGGTTTGTTCGTTTTTTTTTGTAAGTTGAGATGAAATCCATACTGAAGGCTGTAGTTTTTTATATTCATCGGTAAGTGCTTTAAATCCTCTTCACTTTCAGTAAGCAAGTTTTGTCATTTTCATATCACAGGTTGTTAATGAGTCTTCCTCCAATCTTGCTGCCCTGTTCTTCTTCATATAGTCCAGCTTCTTGAAGTGTTTGCTCAGCATGCAGTTTGAATAAGTATGGTGAAAGGATACAACCCTGACATACACCTTTCCTGACTTTAGACCACTCAGTATCCCCTTGTTCTGTTTGAATGACTGTCTCTAGGTCTATGTACAGATTCCGCATGAGCACAATTAAGTGTTCTGGAATTTCCATTCTTCACAATGTTATCTATAATTTTTTATGATCTACACAGTGAATGTCTTTGCATAGTCAATGAAACAGATAAACATCTTTCCGGTATTCTCTGTTTTCATCTAAGAGCCATCTGACATCAGCAATGATATCCTTCATTCCATGTCCTTCTCTGAATCCATCTTGACTTTCTGGCAGTTCCCTATTGATGTACTACTGCAACAGCTTTTGAATTACTTCACAAAAATTTTACTTGCATGTAATATTAATGATATTGGTAGATAATTTCCACGTTCTGTTGGACCACCTTTCTTTGCATTGGGCACAAGTGCGGATCTTTTTCAATCAGTTGAACAGGTACCTGTCTTCCAAATTTCTTAGCATAGACAACTGAGCATCTCCAGTGCTGCATCCATTTGTTGAAACATTTCAGTTGGTATTCTGTCAGTTCCTGGAGCCTTGTTTTTAGCCAATGCCTTGAGAGCAGCTTGGACTTCTTCCTTCAGTACCATTGGTTCTTGATCATATGCTACCTCCTGAAATGATTGAATGTCAACTAATTCTTTTTGGTACACTGACTCTGTGTATTCCTTCCATCTTCATTTGATGCTTCTGTCATGGATTGAATTGTGTCCCCCAAAATTATCCATCAATTTGGCTAGGTCATGATTCCCAGTATTGTATAATTGTGTACCATTTTGTAATCTGATGTGATTTCTTTATGTGTTGTGAATTCAATCACTATAATCTAATAAAATGGATTAGCGGCAGTTATGCTGATGAAGTGTACAACATTAGGTAGTGTCTTAAACCAGTCTCTTTTGAGATATAAAAGAGAGAAGTAAGCAGAGACACATGGGTACCTCATACCACCAAGAAAGCAGTGCCAGGAGCAGAGCACTTCCTTTGGGCCTGAGGTTCCTGCACAGAGAAGCTCCCAGACCAAGGAAAGATTGATGACATGGACCTCCCTCCATGGACTTGTAGCCTACTGGACTGTAAGAGAATAAACTTCTCTTTGTTAAAGCCAGCCACTTGTGGTATTTCTGTTAAAGCAGCACTAGATGACTAAGACAGCTTCCTGCATCGTTCAACATTTTGCCCATAGAATCCTTCAACTGAAGGCTTGAATTTTTCCTTTAGTTCTTTCAGCTTGAGAAATGCCAAGTAAGTTATTTCCCTTTTTGCTTTCTAACTGCAGGACTTTGCACATTTCATCATAGTAGTTTACCCTGTCTTCTCGAGCCACCCTTTGAAATCTTCTGTTCAGCTCTTTTACATTTCTTCCATTCACTTTAGCTACTCTACATTTAAGAGCAAGTTGCATGGATTCTTCTGACATCTATTTTATCTTTTCCTTCTTTCCTGTCTGTCTTAGACTGGGTTCTCAAGAGAAGGAAAACCAGTGAAGCATATATACATGCATACATACATATATATAAATATATATACAGAGAGAGAGACAGAGAGATTTATATCAAGGAAATGATTCACGTGATTGTAGAGGCTAGCACATTCCAAGTCCATGGGGCAGACATTAGGCTGTAGGCTTCTCCTGACTCACGTAGCTGCAGGGGCTGACGATCTCAAGATCACTGGGTTAGATGGCAGTCTGCTGGCTCATGGGCTGCAGAGGCTGACAAATCCAAAATCAGCATGTAAGATCACTGGCTTAAGTTCCAAGAACCAGAATTCAGATGAGGATAATCAAAATGCAGGATCCAGAACACAGCAAAAGTCAGAGATCTTTGCTAGAAAACCTATACTTATTGGATCTAGGCCATACCCTAAAGGAAATTCCCTTTCAAGTGATTGCCTCTTCATAGCAGATCCCATCATGGAAGAAATTACATCATTATGCAACTGCCAAACTACATCATAACTTCTTGTCATGGATTGAATTGTGTCCCCCAAAAATACATGTCAACTTAGTTAGGCCGAGATTCTCAGTATTGTGTGGTTGTCCTCCATTTTGTGATTGTAATTTTATGTTAAAGAGGATTAGGGTGAGATTGTAACACCCTTATTAAGGTCACATCCCTGATCAAACGTAAAGGAAGTTTCCCTGGGGTGAGGACTGCACCACCTTTTATCTTACAAGAGATAAAAGGAAAGGGAAGCGAGCAGAGAGTGGGGACCTCATACCACCAAGAAAGCAGTGCCTGGAGCAGAGCTTGGACCTGAGGTTTCTGTGCTTAGATGTTCCAAGACCCAGGGAAGACTGATGACAAAGACCTTCCTAAAGAGCCAACAGAGAGAAAGTCTTTCCCTGGAGCTGGTGCCCTGAACTTGGACTTGTAGCCTACTAGACTGTGAGATAATAAATTTCTCTTTGTTAAAGCCATCCATTTGTGGTATTTCTGTTATAGCAGCACTAGATGACTAAGACACTGCCAAACCACTGAGAATCAGGGCCCAGCCAAGATGACACACAGCCATAACCATCACAGACCACCTCTTGTCAACTTGGTACCTGAACACTTCTCCTTAAACCATACATAATCTCTAAATAATGACAATTTTAAAGTCATACTTGGGCCTGACATGATACAACTAACACGTGTACAACCATAATAGCACTAGCCCTGTTTATGTCTTATATTTTATAAGTGAAACAAACAAAAATATTTAAATGCACACATAGAAGGAAGAAATGCTTATAATATTACAGTCCTCATTATCTGCGACTGGTCATATTGTCATAGCTGGTATTTAGAGCTGCCTTCATCCACCAACCATTCTGTATTCCTTTTACTCTCAGAAAGAAGATCATTTGGTTGTGGTTCTTTGCTTGGTGGGTGACCTAAACCTTCATTACTGAAGGGTCTGTGTCATTGGTAGTCATGTCAGAATTGGGTTGCTATAGTTTTCCAGTGACTTTAATCACAGAGCATGGTAGTACTAAGAGACAGTCTGAGGGCTCCTCTGCATTCCAGACATACTCTTCTTTACTTCCATTATGTAATATCAATCCAATTTCCTCTTGATATTCAGGATCAGTGACACCAGCCAGTATAGTAACTCCCTTCTTTGCCTGTTGATCCAGAGGCGTAAGGAGCCCAAGGTTGCTGGGTGGCATTCTTAACTTCCAGTTCAATGGAATCAGTCCTGTGTATCCAGGTGGGAGCATTCCTCCCTTTCAAACGAAGACCTCTAAATCAGCAGAGCATAGGGTAGCAGGGACAGGAGTCAAAATTTCCCAAGTAGGTCACTAGGGGTAATAGTGAGTGGTGCCACTCCCATTTCCATCCCTTGATTCCTGGACCAGAGAATCCTAGATATGGAAGAAAGAGCACCATATATTGGGCACTGATTTAAAGAATGTACAGCCTCCTGGAGAACATTTCCCTGATCCTGCAAGGTATTGCTACCTAGCAGACGCCATAATTGTGTTTTTAGAAGGTCATTCCATCATTCTATCAAGCCAGCTGATTCAGGATGATGGAAAACATGTTAAGACCAGTGAATTCCATGATCATGGGCCCATTGCCACACTTCATTTGCTGTGAAGTGAGTCCCTTCATCCAAAATGATGGTATGTGGGATACCATGATGGTGGATAAAGCATTCTATAAGTCCATGGATGGTAGTTTTGACAGAAGCATTGCATTCAGGAAAGGCAAATCCGTATCAAGAGTAAAAGTATCTATTCCAGTAAGGACAAAGCACTGCCCTTTACCTAATGAAAGTGGTCCAATGTAATCAATCTGCCATTAGGTTGATAATTGATCATCTCGAGGAATGGTGCCATATGGGGGACTCACTGTTGGTCTCTGCTTCTGGCAGATTGGGCACTCAGCAGTGGCAGGAGCCAAGTTTGCCTTGGTGAGTAGAAATCCATGTTGCTGAGCCCATGCATAACTTCCATCCCTGCCACCCTGGCCACTTTGTTCATGAGCCCATTGAGCAATGACAGGAGTGACTAGGGAAAAATGATGACTGTTTTCCACAAAACGTATAATCCTATCCACTTGATTGTTAAAATCTTTCTCTACTGATATCACCTTTTGGTGAACATTCACATGAGACACAAATATCTTCACTTCTTTGGCCCATATAAAGAGGTCTGTCCACATACCTCTTACCCATACCTCCTTGTCTCCAGTTTTCCAATCATGTTCCTTCCAAGTCCCTGACCATCCAGTCACACCATTGGCCACAGCTCATGAGTCAGTATACAAGTTCACATCTGGTCATTTCTTCTTACAAGAAAAGTGAACAACCAGGTGCACTGCTCAAAGTTCTGCCCATTGGGAGGATTTTCCTTGACCACTGTCCTTCAGGGAGGTCCCAGAAAGGCACTGCAGTACTGCTGCTGTTGACTTTCAAGGGGTGCCTGCATATCGCACAGAACCATCTGTAAACCAGGCACGAGTTTTCTCTTCCTCAGTCAAATGATCCATAGGTGCAGACTGGGAGATGGAAGGTAATGTGATGGGAGTAGAGACCATGGGCATTTGGGCCACTTTCTCATGCAATTTACTTGTGCATTCAGGTCCAATCTTGTATATACCACTTTGATACAATGATAGAGTGCTGCTGTGCTTGTATGATTTTATGGCTCTGTGGGTTAGACAACAGCCAGTTCATGATGGGAAGCTCTGGCTGTGTGGTGGCTTAGTGGCCCATGCTTAAGCATTTAGTCTCTACTAAGGCCAAGGAACAAGCCCAAAGCTGTTTCTCAAAAGGAGAGTAGTTATCTGCAGAGGATGGCAGGGCTTTGCTTCAGAATCCTAAGAGTCTGTGCTGTGATTCACCAAGAAGGGCCTCCCAAAGACTTCAAACAGCATCTCTATTTGCCACTGACAATTCAAGCACCATTGGATCAGGTGGATCATATGCCTCAAGTAGCAGAGCTGCTTGCAAAGAAGCTTGAACCTGTTGCAAGACTTCTTTTGTTCTGGGCGCCCCCCCCCCCAAAAAAAAAAATCTAGCAGCTTTTTGAGTCACTTGATAAATAGGCTGGAGTAGCACACCCAAAAGAAGGATATGTTTTCTCCAAAATCCAAAGAAGTCCACTAGGCACTGTGTCTCCTTTTTAGTTGTTGGATGAGCCAGATGCAATAACTTATCTTTCACCTTGGAAGGAATATCTTGACATGCCTCACGTCACTGAACCCCTAGAAATTTCACTGAGTAGGAAGGCACCTGAGTTTTTGTCAGATTAATTTCCCACCCTCTGGTACACAAACGTCTTACCACTAAGTCTAGAGTCATTGACACTTCTTCCTTACTAGGTCCAATCGGCATAATATCATCAATGTAAGGGCCAGTGTGATGTCTTGTGAAAGGGAAAGATGATCAAGGTCCCTGTGGACTAAATTATGACATAGGGCTTGAAAGTTGATATATCTCTGAGGTAGGACACTGAAGGTGTATTGTTCGCCTTGCTAGCTAAAGGCAAATTGCTTCTGGTGATCCTTCAAAACAGGCGTAGAGAAAAAGGCAACAGCAAGATCAATAGCAGCGTACCAGGTACCAGGAGATATATTAATTTGTTCAAGCAATGAAACTACATCTGGAACAGCAGCTGCAATTGGAGTCACCATCTGGTTAAGTTTTTGATAATCCACTATAATTCTCCAAGATCTACCTACCGGCCAAACAGGTAAGTTGAATGGAGATGTGGGAATCACCACCCCTGCATCCTTCAAGTTCTTGATGGTGGTAGTAATCTCTGCAATCCCTCCATGAATGTGGTATTATTTTTGGTTTATGATTTTCGTAGCTTGGGGCCACTTTAATGGCTTCAACTTAGCCTTTCTTACCATAATTCCCCTTATTCCACATGTCAGAGAACAAATGTGTGGGTTCCACCATTGCTGAGTATGTCTATTCCAATCATGCATTCTAGAACTGGGGAAATCACTACAGGATAGGTTTAGGGACCTACTGTGAGATGGACATGAGCTACCACTCCATAACCTGACCTCCATACACCCCCACTCTGACTGGTGTGCCACAGTGACATTTTGGATCTCCTGAAACTAGTGTCAGTTCAAAGCCAGTATCCAGTCATCCCTGAAAATTCTGATTATTTCTTTTTCTCCAATGAACAGTCACTCTCTTAAAAGACCATAGATCCTTTTTGAGAAGGCTGGGAGAAAGAAAAATAGAATAAATTTTTGGCAGTATAGTAGAGTCCTTCCTCAAAGCCACCCAGACTCCCCTTCATTCAAGGAGTTGTGGCTCTGTAAACTCACTCAAGTCTAGGAATTGATTGAGGAGCTGTGACTATTCTGGCAATTTGAGTTAGACTGCTGTTAACTTGACCTAGAATTCTTCCACTTGTACAGATCAAATAAATATTTAGTAGATTTTCCATCTGTTTTATTCCTAGGGATACCATGACTAAGTAGCCAATGCCATAAGTCCATATAAGTCAGACTATTCTGATTACCTCTTTGACTCTGCTGTCCATTACGGTAACCACTCCCACTTTGCCTTTGTCGATTGAGTGCTGCCACTTGGCCCCTACCACCAGGGCTCCAATGAGTCCCATTGTAGTTAGGTGTCTTAGTTCAGTTTGGGCAGTTCCCACTGCCAAATCCTACTTACATAAAATAGCAATCATAGCAGTCTTCAGTGATGCTGGGTCTCCCTTCACAAATGTGTTCCTCGTCATTGTGGTACAAAATGTGTCCTCTGGGCACTCCATGTGTGGATCTGTGGTCTAACCTGGTAACTCTACTCTAACATGTCAATTTCCCTAAGCCTTTGGATTCCTTCTTCTGCAGTATACCAAGGTACTTCTTGTAGTTCAACTTGATTTATTGTAGGTCCCTGTGTAATCCATGCTTCAGCAAATCAACCAAATAAACTCTTACATCCTTTCCTAACCCCTCAAGCTGAAACACTGAATGAAGACTCTGTACTTAATGGGCCCATATCAATAAACTCAGATTGATCCAACTTTATGTTCTTTGCACCATTATCCCACACCCTTAATAGCCATTCCCACACATATTCTCTTTGTACATATTTGAAAAGTCAAGCAGTTCTTTTGAAGTGTAGCATACCCCCTCCTGGGACACATTTTATACTTCTTCTTTCAGGATCACTGGCACTTTATCTAGTTATAGGTCTAGAAGCCAAAATAGGTGGGTGGGGATGTTTCTTGATAACATTCATCAATGTCTTGTAAGACATCTTCCTCAGGCTATCCCCCAGGCAATGACTTAGACCTCATCCCAGGCAATATCTCAGAACAAGGCCCTTCACACTCAGCTGGTTTAATCTCATCAGATGGGGGTAGAGGGACTAATCGTTTTTTTGGCAAAAGTGATTCAACAAATTTAGGGGCTCAGTATTCCCAGCTTCCTGATTATCTGCCCATATGTCCCCATCCCAAGTTTCAGGATCCCATTTCTCCCCAATCAATGCCCTCACTTTAACTTCAGACACCATTCGATGCTGGGAATTCAATTGGTGTTGTAATTTAGCCACTCTTATGATAAGACTGGAAACCCTGGTGAAGTAGTGGTTAAGTGCTACAGCTGCTAACCAAAAGGTTGGCGGTTTGAATCCACCAGGTGCTCCTTGGAAACTCTAATGGGGCAGTTCTACTCTGTCCTATAGGGTCGCTATGAGTTGGAATCGACTCGATGGCAACAGGTTTGGCTTTTTTTTTTTGGTATGATAAGACTCTGGATTTGGTTTTTGGCAATGTCAGCTCTGTTACTACAAGAAATAACACTTTTTTTAGGGCACAAGTGGCAACTTTGAGGTCGTTTATGTTATGCTTGAGGTTTGACTATGAAACCTTGAGCTCATCTCTTTCTTTCACCACTTTGTCTAGTGAAAGTAGGACCAACCAACCAGATCAAGCAGAGCTTCCTTATACTTCTCTTTCTGACAAAATTGTAGAAAAGTATCAAACATGCGATCATGCAGAGTCTCATCTCTCACCAATATTTGTTCTGTTGGTGATGATATTTTTCATATTTCTATTGCCACCTCATGCCATGGATTAGCAATACCATCTTTACTACTGGAAGGGGAGTCATCCATATCTTTAAAACTAACCAGACTTGAGAATCAATTTAGAAAACTCATTCTTACAATTTGTTTCTCTAGAACAACTTCTGGGACCAAATGTCTTAGGCTGGGTTCTCTAGAGAAGAAATACCAGTGAAGTGTACGTATGTGTACATATATACATACATATACATATATACACATATTTGAGAGAGATTTAGATCAAGGCAATGCCTCACATGGTTGTAGAGGCTAGCAAGTCTCAAGTCCATGGGTAAGGCGTCAGGCTGGAGGCTTCTCCTGACTCACATAGCTGAAGGGGCTGATGAACTCAAGATCATCAGATCAGACAGCAGGCTGCTGGCTCACAGGACACAGAAGCTGACAAATCCAAGATTGGCAGGTAAGATGGCAGGCTGCTGGCTCAAATCCCAAGAACTGGAATTCAGATGATGACGAGCCAAGTGCAGGATTTAGAGGAGAGCAAAAGCCAGCGAGTTTTGCCAGAAAGTCCATATATATTCAATGCAGGCTATACCCCTGACGAAACTCCCTTTCAGCTGATTGGCCACTCATAGCAGATCTCATCATGGAGGAGATTATATAATATCAGATCTCATCATGGAGGTGATTACATTACACAACTGCCAAACTACATCATAACTGTCAAACCACTGAGAATCACGGCCCAGCCAAGCTGACACACAACCTTAACCATCATACTGTCTTTTTAATGACCTTTTGCTTTCTTCATATATGATGTCCTTGATATCATCTGGCAACTCATCTGGTCTTCGATCATTAGTATTCAATGTATCAAATCTATTCTTGAGATGGTCTCCAAATTCAGGTGGGATTTACTCAAGGTCATATCTTGGCTCTCGAGGACTTGGTTTAATTTTCTGTAGCTTCAGCTTGAGCTTGCATACAAGCAATTGATGATCTATTCCACAGTCAATCCCAGGCCTTGTTCTGACTGATGATAATTAGTTTTTCTATCATCTCTTTCCACAGATGTAGTTAATTTGATTCCTGTCTAATCCTTCTGGTGAGGCCCACGGGTATAGTTGCCTTTTATGTTGTTGAAAAAGGTATTTACAATGAATAAGTCCTCGGTCTTGCAAAATTCTATCATGCTATTTCTGGCATGGTTTCTATCACCAATGCCATATTTTCCAACTACCAATCCTACTTTGTTTCCAGTTTTTGCATTCCAATCACCAGTAATTATTAATGCATCTAGATTACATATTTGATCAATTTCAGACTGCAGAAGTAAGTAAAAATCTTAAATTTCTTCGTCTTTTACCTTAGCGGGTGGTGGGTAAATTTAAATAGTCTTATTAACTGGTCTTCCTTGTAGGCGTATGGATATTATCCTATCACTGACAGCATTGTCCTTCAGGATAGATTTTGAAATGTTCTTTTTGACAATGAATGTGATGCCATTCCTCTTCAATTTGTCATTCCCAGCATAGTAGACCATATGACTGTTCAATTCAAAATTATCAGTCCATTTCAGCTCACTGATGCTTAGGATATAGATCTTTATGTAGTCCATTTCATTTTTGATGACTTCCAATTTTCCTAGATTTATACTTTGTACATTTTACGTTCCGATTATTAATGGATGTTTGCAGCTATTTCTTCTCTACTACACCCACATAAAGATCTGTAATACAGGTAAGGGCTATAACACTGAAGACAGAAAGAGAGGTGATGGGCTTGTTGGCCCTTGGAGAAAGAAATGGGCACCCCCAGGCAGGAGGTAGCTAATGAAACTGTGCTCCTAAAAAAGGGAAAGCAGATGCAGTCCAGGCCTGTGCAGGAGGCATCCAAGCAGGGTAGATTGTACAGCTCCTGGTAACTGTAAAACTTACCCCAGCAGGACAGCGATCAGAGTGTGGCCCATATAGGGGTTGTGCATTCCGTGCCCCTTCCCCAGGTAGTGTTGGCAGACTGTGCCGGCCCCCCAGACAGCGAGGCAGAAGGTAGAGGCAGTGTTGATGTAAACACAGCATCTGACTTGACCCACGATGCACCTGCCAGCAACCTAAGACTGGAAGTGGGTAATTTGGGGGAAGGGTAAGCAGTTTCCCCTTTGAGACTTAAGCAGTGTCCTCTCCTACAAAGTGAAGTACGTGTAGGGTGACGGGATTGGTTCACCATTAGTAATCTGTTCCTATTATTTACTGTGTGCTTTCTATAAATAATAATAATGGCTTTCACTTTGCCAACACTGTGTGTCTCTAGAGTTTGATTCTATCATACTAAATGAATGTAGCACCCACGGAGTAGGTGAAGTGAACTTTCCTAGCAGTTTTATTACTGCTTGGAAGTCTGAGGTGCAGTATGTCTGCATGTGCAACACAGATAAATAGAAATATAGGCAAACAGGAATGGGTGACTCTGCTTGTATCTGAAACACCAGTGACATATATTCCAGCATCACGGCAACATGCAAGCCACCACAGTATGACAAACTGACAGAAAGCCTACATTAATTCACACAAATACTTCGAAATTTCATGCCTGCAACCAATATGAATTTAAAAGTCTCTAGTGATCTTACCAACAGCTTTGAAGCTAGAATTTCACCGAGTGTTGTAAACCACCTAACAAAAACTTTTGTTTTCTAAACAAAACTCCTTAAGACAAAGCTCCACTTTCTGTTTACATCCTGTAACCATTTACACGAAGTCAATGCTCATTAAAAGTTTTGTCATTAAAATTGAATTTCATCATTTCAACAAAGAAAAATGGAAACTATTATAGAATGACTCAGTTAAATTAATGATGAAAATACTTCCAGTCCCATAGAAAATATAAAAATTCTTTATCAAAATTATACTCAGCATACAAATATCCGTTTTCCTATTGGTTTAAAACCAGTAGATCTTTATTCCTTTCTTAGCAACAACTTAAGAATGTAGTGAAAGCTGTGGACTTTCTCCTCAGGAAGATTCTTGATGAACCAAATTTTTATGTACAATATTTGTGATCCTATCCAAGATTCTATGAAGTTCCCATGAACCCCACAGTAAGAAACTCTCTTCTAAACATGTGCTGGCATCAAACATTTGTAATGCGCTACTTGTGTTCTATAAGATACATTCCCAATGGTGGCAATATTGTCCTCAAGAGGGCAACAATTAGTACTAGGTAAGTGAAAAAACTCTTACTATTTTATGTATAATGCATAGATATACATACTCTCTCTGTCTATATGTATATCTTTGGTCTTAAATATTCATGGAAGGGGGCTAATTAGGAAAAAATGTCTAAAAAGACTCCTTGTTGTTGTTTTTATGTGCCATTGAGTCAATTCCAACTCACA
>NW_004444010.1:227830-244664 GCF_000243295.1 Trichechus manatus latirostris | reverse complement strand
TTTGATTGTCATGAGGGTGTGGAGGGAGGGAGAGGGGTATTCACTAACTAGAAAATAGATAAGGATTATCTTAGGTGAAGGGAAGGACAAAACACAATACAGGCAAAGTCAGCACACTGGACTAAACCAAAAGCTAAGAAGTTTCCTGAATACAACCAAACACTTCGAGGGACAGAGTATCAGGGGCGGGGGTCTGGGAACCATCCTTTCAGAGGACATCTAGGTCAATTGGCATTACAAAGTTTATTAAGAAAATGTTCTGCATCCCACTTTGGTAAGTGGCATCTGGGGTCTTAAAAGCTAGCAAGCGGCCATCTAAGATGTATCAATTTGTCCTAACCCATGTGGAGCAAAGGAGAATGAAGAACACCAAAGCCACAAGGAAAATATTAGCCCAAGAGACAGAAAAGGCCACATAACCAGAGACTTCATCAGCCTGAGATCAGAAGAACTAGATGGTGCCCGGCTGCCACCAATGACAACCCTGACAGGGAACATGACAGACAGTACCTGATGGAACAGGAGAAAAATGGGGTGCAGAACTCAAAATCTAGTGAAAAGACCAGACTTAATGGTTTGATTGAGAGTAGAGGGACCCTGGATGACATGGCCCCAGACTCTCTGTTAGCCCAAAACTAAAACCATGCCCAAGGCCAACTCTCCAGACAAAGGTTAGACTGGACTATGGGACATAAAATGATACTCGTGAAGAGTGTGCTTCTTAGCTCAAGTAAGTACATGAGACTAAATGGGCAGCTCCTATCCAGAGGAGAGATGAGAAGGCAGAGATGGTCAGGAGCTGGTTGAATGGACACAGAAAAACAGATGTGGAGTGTGCTATCACAATATAGGGAAAACAACTGAGGTCACGTAACAATGTGTGTATAAATTTGTATGAGAAACTGACTTGAACTTCACTTAAAGTACAATTTAAAAAAAAAGGTTATTTGACAGACTGACAGTTATTTAGAATATCAATATTTTTTATTCATTCTGCTCATTATTTTCTTTATTCCATTTATCTTTTATCAAATTTGCCTTTGTCTTACAGAAAATTCCTGTACATATATATTGTAACCTTTTTTTAGTTCAATGCATACTTAACCTAGAATTTCTATCTTAATTTTTCATGTATGATGTCATTTTAATGTGTAACATACATCTTGTCATATCATTACCCAAAAAGAACAAATGATAAATTATAACATTTTGCAGGGCAATAAAACTGTACTAAAGATCATCATGTAGAATCAGGGGTTGGCAAACATTTTCTGGATAAAGCCATACAGTAAATATTTTAGACTTTGTGGGCCATAGGGTCTTTTCTGCTACTACTCATTTCTGCCTAGGTAGTGCAAAAACTGCCAAAGACAATACATAAATAAATAGGGAGTGGCTGTGTTCCCTAAAATTCATTGACCAAAACAGGCAGCGGACTGGATTTGACCAACAGTCTTAATTTGCCAATCCTTGACAAAAACCAAACCTGTTGCTGTGGAGTCAATTCCAACTCATAGCAACCCTATAGGACAGAGTGGAACTGCCCCATATGGTTTCCAAGGAGCGGCTGGTGGATTCGAACTGCCAACCTTTTCGTTAGCAGATTGAGCTCTTAACCACTGCACCACCAGGGCTCCAATCCTTGGCATAGATAATTAAAAATAAACTTGTAGATTTAAAGATCTTTTGAAAACTAAATTACACTATACCCAAAACCAAAATTTGCCATCAAGTCTGTTCTGACTAATAGTGGCCCTATAGGACAAAGTAGAACTGCCCCATGGGGTTTCCAAGGAGCGGCTGGTGGATTAGAACTGCCGACCTTTTGGTTAGCAGCCAACTGCTTAATCACTGGACCACCTAGGTAGTAGGGAAGTTCAAATTTAAAGATTTTTCTTTAATAACAATGAAACACAATGTAGCCTCGGTCCATTTTCTTACATTGCTTTCTTGTATATATTTTTCCTGTGAATAGAAAAACATTAAAAAAAAAAAAAAAAACAGTTGCAGTGGAGTTGATTTCAATTTATGGTGTTCCTACATGTGTCAGAGTAGAACTGTGCTCCATAGGGTTTTCAGTGACTGATTTTTCTAAAGTATATCTTGAGGCCCTTCTTTCCAGGCATCTCTTGGTGAACTAGAACCTCCAACTTTTAATTTAGCAGCAAGTGTGTTAACCGTTTATGCTACCCAGCAACTCCGGAAAAAATCTTACCAAGCTGTAAATTTTTATCCAACACTTTTAAGTAGATTCTTATCAAAGGAAGGCTAAGTGTGAAGGAAGAACTAGAAAAGGCTGATACCACAGCAATTTCCTTTTACACTGACATAAAGTACAGTCTCCTTATTCAATATCAACATTGCAAATACATAAAGTCTAAAAAAAGATACTATTCAGAAACACTGTGTCTTAGTCATCTAGTGCTGCTCTAGCAGAAATACCACAAATGGATGGATTTAGCAAAGAGAAGTTTATTCTCTCACAGTCCAGTAGGCTACAAGTCCAAATTCAGGGCGTCAGCTCCAGGGGAACACTTTCTCGGTCAGCTCTGGAGGAAGTTCCGTGTTATCAGTCTTCCCTTGGTCTGGGAGCTTCTCTGTGCACGAACCTCAGGTCCAAGGGACTCGGTCTGCTCCCGGCACTGCTTTCTTGGTGGTATGAGGTTCCTATGTGGCTCTGCTCGCTTCTCTCTTTTATATCTCAAAAGAGATTGCATTAAGACCTTATCTAATCTTGTCAACCTCATCAGTATAACCTCATCACAGTGATAGAATTTACAACACATGAGATCATATATAATCTCATCATAGTGATAGAGTTTACAACACATAAGGAAATCGCATCAGATTACACAATCAATCGTACAACACTGGGAATCATGACCCAGCCAAGCTGACAAATATTTTTGGGGGACACAACTCAGTCCATGACACACTGTTAATAAGAAAGGAATACTAAAAAGAAAGCCAGTTTAATTCAAAAGACCGAGAAGTACACACAAACCTTATGGACCTCTCGTTCTGCTTCAGCCTTTCTGATGAATAGTTAGACCATATGTTCACGTATTGCTTTATGAGGGGTAACAAAGTGGAAAGGGTTGGCATCCTCTGAAAGAGGTTCTGATGGATGAGATAAACTGTGTTAAATCTGTATTTGTATTTTCACGGCTAGAAGCATATCAGAAGAAAGATGGATATCTCCCTCTGCTTTCCATCCCAAGCATTAACGAAACACGAAGACTCAACAGCCTGATGGAGATATCCGTTACTCTAGTTTCCACAGGCACTTTATCAAGTAAACAATACCAAAAATTATTTCTCATTAAGATCTTTAAGTGAGAGCATGAAGATAAAACTGTCTTAAATAAAGTCTAGAGAAGATTTGTATTCAAATGACATATCAACAACCTTGAAGAAATGAAAAACCTATTTCTTCAGTATCATAAAATACAGAATATATCCATCAGATAATGTAAAATAATAATGCATACATTATTTGTATTAAAATACCTTGATTTGAAGTTAACCTGTACTCCTTCAGTTTAAAAAAGTGACCAAACATCCCGTCATTCTATGACTATTTCATTATCCATGTATCTCGCTATAGTTTTCATTCGTTCATTTATTTAACACAAGTCTACTGAATACCTACCATGCACCAGGCGCTGACAGAGGTTCTGGGGGCATTGTGATGAAAACATAAGGACCTTATCCTCAAGATCTTCACAGTCTAGAAAAGAATTAGGTGTGCAAAGACATAATTAGGTAAAGGAAATAGATATTTTTGTTTATTGTAATTTCTTTAGTGTGATCATTGTTTAATTGAATAGATCAACAAGAAAAGTGATGGGGGAAGAGGAAAGTGATCTCCAGGCTGAGGGAGTAATGTGTGCAAAGGCCTGGAGGTTCCCCTAAAATGTCCTTATGGGAAATGACAGAAGTTTGTTATGGCTGGAGCAGTGTGCTAGGGAACAAGGAAACAAAGGAGCCTGAGGAGGTTGATGAAGAACTAGATCATGAACCGTTTTCTAGAAGTCATGCATAGACATTTAGACTTTATCTTCCAACAATGAGGAATCAGCAGAATGACTAAATCAAACAGGAGTAGGAGATAAGAGGCAGTGAGGCTGGCTAAGTGTTTCTCATCTAATATGCTTTATTGCTAACTCAAGGAGTTCGTGGGTATCACAGTTAAACACTAACCGAAAGATTCCACCCACCCAGCAGCGCCTTGAAAAAAAGGCCTGGTGATTTTTTTTTTTTTTAAGTTCTTATTCAGATGTAAATATAAATAGAATCTCACACTGAATCTTGCAAAGAGCAGGAACCTGAAACCTCACACGCTAGAATCCAACATTTTCTGTAACTCTTATACACTATCAGGACGGAAGACAAGCTAGCAAACGCCTATAAACATACTGATTGAATTGCTAAAGTACCTTAGGACAATACTGTTAGCAACATAAAATATAATTAAAATGTATTACATTATTTCTATTGTGCAGAATTAGAATGATTTTGTAATGTCTTCTTTCCTGCATTATAAAAGCATTAAACACACATTCTATTGATCACACCATTATTACCGCTACTCCCTCTTCCTCAAGTCAGATATGCCTCATTCCTCACCGCCCCCCTTCTCACTAGATCAAAACAAAGAAGCATGCCAAGTGACAGCAAACAGGAAGGAGAGAGGAAGGGAGGAAGGAAGGCAGAAGGGAGGAAGGGAGGGAGGAAAAAATTCACTAGAAAAAAAGAAGGGACTAAATAATAAAAAGAGAAAACTATTTTTAAATTGCTTTTTAGCTCATTGTGTAGGTTTATTTTTTAATTTTCTTCAGGCCTTGATCAGGGAACTACTATTTACTTTTAAGTGGCTCACGGTTAAAACAACACATAAGAATTCAGAAGTATCACCTTTCTCTTTCTCTTTAGTCTTTTCTTCACCCTCAGTATAGAACAATCAAGGATGCATTTCCTAATTCCATTTTACTTCTAAACCCAAACCAAACCAGTGGCCATGCAGTCGATTCTGACTCATGGAGACACCATGTGTTTCAGAGCACAGCTGCATTTCGTAGGGTTTTCATGGCTGTGACCTTGGGAGCAGAGAGCCAGGCCTTTCTTCCAAGGTACCTCTGGGTGAGTTCAAACAGCCAACTTCTTGGTTAGTAGCTGAGCGCTTAACTGTTTGTGCTACCCAAGGACCCCTGTTTTACTCTATCAAGCAAAAATCTACCCCTCCCCCCCAAAAAAGTGAAAAGGTAAATACTTTCAAGACTCATTTGACTCTTTATTACCGTCAAGATTTTTATTAAACTTCTTAGCACGTGTTACAAAGTCCAGGCACATTTCTCCATTCACTTCAATTATTCCCTTACATAATTTGTTCTCTCCTGCTTCAGGGCTTGGCTTTACACATGTCCTTTCTCCTCCATGAAGTATTGCCCCACTACGCGAGTGCCTTTTCATCTTCCAATACCTGCTACATGTGTCTGCTTTTTTGTGACATCTTGTCTGATTTTGCCCCGAGTTAGTTACCCAGCATTCTAGGGTCCCACCACCCTTTCTAATATGGCACTTCTAAAGTTAAATTGCAATTCTTTGTCTTTTTCACCCCGCTAAGTTGTGACTTTCTTGACAACAGTGATCGTGCATGGTTGCAATTTTTATGTATGACTTCACTTAGTAGAACGTCAGGTTGTAGTAGGCCCACAGTAAATAGTCATTGAATAAAATAAGTAATTAATTTACAAAAAGTAAAACCAAGTTACCGATGAAGTCAGACAATTGTTACTCTAGTATGCAGATTCTTATAGGATCCGTTAGTTAATCTAAGGTCTTGTGTTTTGTTTTGTTTTTCTTTTTTTTAAATTCAAACAGGGAGCTGTTTTTTTTTAATCTTGTTGCAAAATCTATGCCTGGCTTTTCTTCACAACCATTTAGGATAAGTCAAAGGAATTAGCCCACAATATCTCGTAACCTGCAAATTTAAAAGCAAATTTAGGATATATATGCATATATAGATACAGATATATATATGTGTGTGTGTGTGTAAATAATAGTGGATTTCCACTTTTATGTACTATTGACAAGAAGTTTATTTCACTACCATTAGCATCAGAAGTTCCCCAAGACAAACTAAAATGATTAGGCAATGAATTAAAATAAAATGCAAAATGAAACATAACTGCTCTGCATTTGAGGATTTTGTTTTTGTTTTCTTGACCTGAACTCTAACTAGAAGAAATGTTTAGTCTTAAAACTTCAGAACACCAATAATTACTTAAGCTCCTGAGTAAATTACTTGCTAATAATTTCTGTCAGCTTAGTTCTTAGGGATTGTTCCTCCTCTCAGTTGGCCAAGATGCAGCTATTATAGGTCCTTTGAAGACCTCTAGTGGTAAAAAGGAAGCATTGTTCACCCTTGACAATTCATAAAGTTAAAATTCTCTCAATGCACTTTTATTCTGATCTTTAATTTCTATTTTGCATTGAAGTAGTTTATAAACTAATAAAATTTCAAAGTATGTACTTGTGTCCTAAAAAACTGCTTGAGTTTTTATGCTTCAACAATAAATTGAGCAAACAAAAACATCACAGTCAACAACAAAAACAACAGCAAAACTAGGCAATTAAGCACGGTGATGACGTTCTACCAACTGAAACATCTTCAGTGTTTGAAAGTTTCATATATAAAGGAGAAACAAATTTATTCTATATTGCTTCTGAGTGTAGAAGTTGGACAGTTTTCTAGTTCAACATAATAACAACTCTTTCTGCCAAACATGGGAGGGAATATTTACAAGGCTGGATTTTTAAGCTCTGGCTGAATAACCATTTGTCAAGCATGCTATAAGAGGGAAACTTACATTTAACAAAGTGACCTCAGTAGATATTTCTACTCCAAGATTTGAGAATTTTCCATCCATAAGTCATCCCACCCTTGCAAACAAATTCATATTAATAACTTGCCATTTGTGTGGGCTGTACACTATTATATACTTTGTTTTACATGTAAACATAGGTGAATTCCCCTCTCTCTCTGGGACTCAATAGTGGCATATGCAAAAATGAAGAGGTGGTAGTTGACTGAAATGCTGAACATCAGAATCAGGGTGCAGTGCAATATTCATTAGACTTGAAATAGATCTGGTTTTGAGTTCCAGCTCTGATATAATTTGTGTGATGTAGGGAAAGTTAGTTAACTTCTCTAAGGTTCAAATACATTGTCTATAAAACGGGAGACATTTCCTAGCCCAAATACAAGGTTAATGCTTCAGTTTCTTCTACAGTAACACCAGCAACTGTGGGGAACACTCTAAATGCTTACTATCAAATTATTTTTTAACTTATCATCAAAATCTGTCTTCCTGTAATTTTTACCTATTTGCATGGGTAACTCTTAGAAGACAAGTGCCCTCTCCTTTTCTGCTAGATAGCTCTTCAAACGCTTAAGGAATGTCTTATGCTTCTCCTAATTAGCTCAGATTCCTTCAACTCTCCTCATATGACATAATTTCACTGTTATCATTCTCCTATGAGCTAACTCCTGTAGGGTTGGTATAGATTTAAAATAGAGCACACAGAAAGATGGATAGTTCGATTAATGGAAAATTAATTTATTGAAATTAGCATCAAAAGCTCCCCAACACAAACTAAAATGATTAGTGAAGTAGGCTATGAGCTTATTTCTCTAATGGTCTTAAAACATCATCCGCCTTGAATAGTCCAGCTAAAACGAGAAGAAAAAGAAATGGGAATAGATGACCTTTTAAAATTCATTCGAGCTTCACACTGCAATTGCATGAATCTTCCATGGAGAGACACCACTATTACAATCTGAGTTAAGAGGAGTAACCTGGATCGTAATACCAAATGAATGAGCTGGTTCATCTCACACATTCTCAGTGGTCCAGAAAGCTTCTGGTAAAATTCTTTTTATAGAAAACTAAATTTTCCCAAAGCTTTACTGATTTAGTATTTTTATTAAATGAAATGAAAAGGTCATATGTCTTATCCCTCTGCATGCAGAGTGTATCCCATGGATGTACGATAGTTTACTACAGACATCTACATTTAGTCTGGAATTTTTTATTCCACTATTATTTACACTTAAATTCTCTCTCTTACAAACTATAATTACTTTTAATATGGTAGTATGATATTAACTTTGGAGTATTAATTTTACAATAGAAACAACATTAGAGAATGATCAATTGCAGAACACAGGCCAAAACTAGACTATGAGACTTTAAAGCAAAGGTGATATAATAAAGAAAGGGCCATAGGTTACTTTAACAGGGAATATTTAGGCCTTTTGGGTGATTGTCCACCTATACATTGCTTCCCAGAAATAGTCACTTGATGCTTCATTATACTCTTTGTTAATATATATATCCCCAAAAAGCTAATAAAAAATTCAGTCAATGGAAATATTTAAAACTTTCACTCTGGAATAAAAAACAGATAATCAATATTATGCTTGGGAGTCTTCCTTGGACTTTCATTACAAGAAAGGCAGTAAATATAAGGTTGAGTTTGAATTAAAAACCCAATTTGGAAAAAGTAACCTTTTGCCCTTTTGTTACCTCATTTGTAAAAATGGGTGTACACTTTCCTCGCAGAGTTATGTGAGGATTAAAGGAGACACCGTTTGTAAGATTCCAAGAATATATTAAATCTTATTCTTCATGCTTTCCACCACAATCACCCGCAAACTAAAAAACACCCCCATTGAACTATTTGTCTTTGTCCCATGAGTTTTCTCAAAAATCTGCCAGTAATCACCAAACAAGTTTGTCTTTTTCAGCTCTGGGAGAAAATGTCTCTACTCCTTGGGGCTTCCTGGGAAAGGCTGGCTCAGGCATGCCACTTCCAAGGGCCTCTCTGTTCTTTCATTTCCAGATGGCTCTGGCTGCCACAGTCCTGTGGTTATTCTCCTGAAAGACTGGGCATCTGAGAGGACTTCCTATGAGTTGCAAGGTTCTGCCTTCTGGCTTGTCAGCTGTTGCTTCTGTGAGGCTACAGGTCTAGCCTTGATGGCTCAGCTTCCAGGCCTAGGTGCTAACCCTCTGAAAGTGGTGAGTAGGCCTATATGTACACCAAGTTTTTGGCTGACCTTCTCTGCCCTAACCCATGTCATCAACAATTTGCCCAGAGGCTTTGGAATAGTGTTTCTCAAGCTTTGTTGATTATTAGAATCACCTGGAGACCTAAGTAAAAGTTGATTCCCAGGATCGTTTCCTAGAGATTTGTCTGCAGTACATCAGGTGTAAACTCCAGGATCTGGTTTGATTAACAAATATTCCTAGTGAGGTCTACCAATAACAAGTTTGAGAGTCATGGCTCTGGAGAACCATTTTTCAAAGAAGAGTCTGTGGACCACCTGGAAAAATATCAGCTTGGGAGCATGTTAAAAATTTAGATACCTGACTTTCCATCCCAAGAATGCAAAATTCTATGAGGTTCATAACTTTACAAATCATGTCACTCTTGCTAACTTGATATTTTCAGTAGCTGGATGAGCACCTTCCACAATAATGGAAGCAGGAAGACCACCAGGGTAAAAATCTATTCTAATACTGAAGGTGAGATGCTGGTGGCTGAGACAAGGTGATAGCAGTAGAAATGGCAAGAAATGAACAAATCTGAAATATTTTTGCTATGCTTCCAAAAGTTATACATGAAGCATACGATTTTGGCTTATACATGTAAAATATTTTTTTCTTCATTCATATTAATATCATGGGTAGATGCTATCCTCCTATTATTTTCCCAACTGTAAGATATATTTTAAGATAAAATTTTATTTTATTTTTCATTTTTGAAAATAAAGTTACATTCAGAATCATAAATAACACAAAAACCTGAAAGCAAAAAGGAAATGTTGTCACCACAATTGCATAAGAGTTACAAAAAAACAGCTGCATTAAACAAATCATCACATTGTAAAGACTTGAGTAAACTCATCTAAAAATAGGCTACAAATCATAATTCTTAAAATAGTGCATGTCCCGATATCCATAGAGGAGAAAAAAAATATTGTTCAATGATCAAACAATTCTAACGGCAGACAGATTTTTCAAAGTAGAGTGAACAGCACCTTTCTAAAAATTGCTATCATTTGGCTACTTAAATCTCCTCAGAATTAGCATTTTTATTAGACAATAAGAGATTGCCTTTCCTGCAAGTAAATATAATAATTTAAGAATGAATTTAGAAATTTTGCTATTATGATTGTATATGTGTTTATAGAGCACAATGTTGAAAATCTGTCATTTTTTAAATTTAAAGGTCTTGATAAAAATGTCTGTTAAAATATTTTATCACAAAAAAGTTTGGCTAAACTGCACAAATATAAAGATGATGCTTTAGATGATGGAGATGAATGCAACTATTAGAGCCAATTCTTCTTTATGGCTTCAGCCCTTAGTTTTCTAGTATGCCTGATTATCTCTAATAAAAACTAGTCACTTATTTTTTAATGGGTTATGTAACATTGCTAAAACACTATAGGTTTAAACTTAGTAGACTACAGTTCAGAAATATGTATATATCACCCCTTCGGCCTGCAATTGTGAGACCCTGCAGGGGAATGCCTTTATTGTTATCATCATTACCTTCATTAATACCCTTTCATCCAAATGACCAGGCTACCCATAGGACTGAGAAAGAAGTTTTACTCTTTTCTCATTTACTCAAAATTAAGTCTCTATTAAAATAACTAGACATGGATTTTTTCAGTATTCAAATAGAACTACCATGAACTATATGCCACTTGAAAATAGAAAACAAAATTTAAAGAAATGCAAAATTAAACTATGAAATAGTCACTTTTTAAATATCCAGAAATGCGCTTAATATAGAGTCATGGTTCTGGTCCCAAGATCAAATTGAACAAATTCTTGCACAGTACATTTTCAAAGATCAGATGAAGTCAGCAGAACAGTTATTATTCTGCTTTTCAAATGAGAAAATGGAAAATCAGAGAAGTTAGGTGGCTAGTCAAAGATCATGCTTTTAGCATAGGACAGGGTTGGAATTGAACCCAGGTCTTCTGGCTCCAAAATCAGACGGTTATACTTTAGGGAAAAATTCATAGTAGGCTACTACAGACATGTTGTTGAAAACAAGCAAATGGACTAAAAATCCTATCATTGCATAGTCTTCATATGTCTTGTTATAATAATTTAGTGAAGTACAGGGCTTCCAACAACTTCACAATAGGTTAAATATCTGTAGCCTTTTTTTTTTTCTTTTTAATATTTAGCTTAAACTATAGACCAGTGCTGTCCAATACAACTATCCATACATAACAGTAGCTACTAGCCTAATGTGGCTGTTGAATACTCAAAATGACTTAGAAAATGACTTTTTAGTTGTATTTAATTTTTAACTAATTTTAGTTTAAATTGTCACACGTGGCTTGTGGCTACTGTACTGGATAGAGAAGCTATAGACAACATAGTGTTATAGCTGTACATTCTGAGACCTGTTTTTCTAACATACAGCAATGGGAGATAAAAACGTAAAAAAAAAAAAAAAATTAAACAAAAAAGGAATAACCACCCCCCTCCAAAAAAAGGCATAGCCAAGATCTAAAATAACTATCTACGACTATTGACTATGCAAAGGCATTCAACTGTGTGGATCATAACAAATTACGGATAACATTACAAAGAATGGGAATTCCAGAACACTTAATTGTGCTCATGAGGAACCTGTACATAGATCAAGAGGCAGTCGTTCAAATAGGACAAAGGGATACCACATGGTTTAAAGCCAGGAAAGGTGTGTGCCAGGGTTGTATCCTTTCACCGTTATTGCTGAGCAAATAATCTGAGAAGCCAGACTATATGAAGAAGAATGGGGCATCAGGATTGGAGGAAGACTCATTAACAACCTGTGTCATGCAGATGACACAACCTTGCTTGCTGAAAGTGAAGAGGAAACAAAAATCCTCACAACTGGACCAATACACAACATCATGATAAACAGAGAAAATATTGAAGTTGTCAAGATTTCATTTTATTTGGATTCACAATCAACACCCATGGAAGCAGCAGTCAAGAAATCAAACAACGCACCTTGAAGACTAAGGTGAGCCTGACGCAAGCCATAGTGTTTCCAGTCGCCTCATGTGCATGTGAAAGCTGGACGATAAATAAGGGAGACTGACGAACTGACACCTTTAAATTGTGGTATTGGTGAAGAATATTGAATATACTATGGACTACCAGAAGAAGGAACAAATCTATCTTGGAAGAAGTACGACCAGAATGTTCCTTAGAAGCAAGGATGGTGAGACCACTTTGGACATGTTATCAGGAGGGATTGGTCTCTGGAGAAGGACATCATGCTTGGTAAAGTAGAGAGCGAAAAAGAGGAAGACCCTCAACAAGATGGATTAACAACAGTGGCTGCAACAATGGGCTGAAGCATAACAACAATTGTTAGGGTGGTGCAGGACAGGGCAGTGTCTTGTTCTGTTGTACATAGGGTTGCCATGAGTTGGAACCGACTCGACAGCACCTAACAGCAACAACAATCTATGTAGCATAGGAATGAAACAAAACACAGTGCCATACAAGAACCAAAACCATGGCCCTGCTAAGCTTCGGGTCTGCAGTAAGGCAGAGTCAGGTGGGAATTCCCATTCCAGGACACAGGAGAGACTACGTGTGATTCATGCCAGATTGGGAATGTAACAAATCTCACCATACTCAAGGCTCGGGCAGATCTCCCTATCTATGAACAAGCTCTACCTGAAGTTAAGGCTGAGATTAATTAAGTGAGGTAAAAGCTAGCAAACATAACCTAAGGCCCAGGACATGGGCCCTATTATTAACTAGGTTTGTAAATGGACTTCGCATATTGCCAGCATCTCTAAGAACAGGAACTCTGAGTTGCAAATAAAAGACCTAGTTTTGGTCTGGACATTCCAGAGAGTTTGGGTAGAGGCAATTTTAAAACTGTCATTAGCAAGGGGGTAAAAGCAGATAAGATAAAAATAAAAACTCCCACTTAGTGTAAGCATATAAATAATGAATAGATGATCAACAATATTAAAAAAATATATATACAGCTGATTAATTTACTCAAGATGAAAACGATACAGCAATCTGAAAATATCTTTAAAATAAATATGTTTAGCACCCTCACAGAGCAAAAGTAAGCGATCAAATTCATCAAAATAGAAGAAGAAATTACGAAAGAAAGAAATAATTCAAAAATGATGGATTTAAAAAGGCAAATTACAAATCCTAAGAAATGATGAATTTACTGAAATTAAAAACTCAAAAATAAGGCAAACTCCAATCTGAAGGATTGTGGAAAAAATTATTGAATTCAAAGATGATGTAGAAAAATTCATCCAGAATATAGACTGAAGTGATAACAAAATAGAAAATTTAAAAAGCTAGTCAAGGGCAAAAGCTTGACAGCCTCCCCCATTCATCTAATGGGAATTCCAGAAAAGAAAGAATAAAATAAAAACATAAAATTAAAACATATAAAATAAATCAGTAAACACAGCAAACAAAATCTAGCTAGAAACTAATTCCGATAGATAACACCTTAAAAATGCCACTGAAAGTATATCAGTGAAGACAATGATGAAGGTATCCCAGGAGTATGGTAACCAACAAGCAATGATAACTAATATAATAAAAATAAAATTGAAGGGAAAGACTATTAATAGAGATAAATAGAAACTTCATATTAAAAAAAATCAAAGAACACCAGGAAGAGATAATAATCATTTACCTATTAGAACTTAAAACCATTGCCAGAAAATATATAAAGTAAAAATTACAGAATTATGAGAAATTGATAGAATTCACAAATGTAATAGGAGGTTTAAGTATACTTCTTTTAGAAAGTGATAGATTAAGAATTCCAAAAAAGTTACTAAAAATACAGAGGATTTAAAGAATGCAACTAATAAACTCAGTTATGTAGATACATAATTGAGAATCCTACACTCAACAAATCATCTTTTCTAGCCGGCACAAAACATTTTCAATATTTAGCTGTAATATCAAAAGATACTTTAAATGCACTTATAAATTCTCAAAGGAAAGACCCTTGCTTGATCTTTTCTTTGCTCAGCCCACACATAAAACAAAAACTGTGCAGACATGTATGTTGCTCTTTTCCATAGATGCCTGTAATTACAAGTTTTCTCCATTAAAAAATACTAACTGACTTTTGAACGTTAGCAAGAATCTGCTTCTATTTTCAAGATAGAGGCAAAAAAAGAATATCCTGAAGGAGGAAAAGTCTCCTTACAGACTAAATGCTATTATAGTAAAATCCCTAGTCTTAAATATCAGTAACATTGTATTTCTAATCTATAAACAAAGTAGATAATTTCTGATGATAGAAAATATCCAACCCTCCCTAGCCATCCATCTGCTTACCCCAGTTCTCCGAAGGATACTTCTGATTCCTCCCTATAGTCAACATATATTAACTGAATAAAAGAAAACATGTTGCCAAAATAACTGAGACTTTTCATTATCACCTAAACATGTGTTAGCAAGGACCAATACCCACCTTCTGCAGGAAATAAATCACTGTGATGAGAGGTACAACACCATTGACACTGGTTAGTTGATTTTTCATAAAAGATAACTTATATTGGGAACATAATTTGTCTGTAATTACACATAAGACCGGTACTAAAATAAATTTGCAGTACATCATTCAAGTACTGTACCTTTCACAGCCCATTCCTGGATAACTAAAAGATGCATAACTAGATGTAGTCTAATCACTCTCTGATGTTTATTTCCACTTGCAGATATAATCACATTTTGAAATTAATTCACAATGTAGTAATATAAAAGCAACTTTCTGAAGCTTAATAACTTCTTAATTTACTTTTTTCTTATTACTCTGGTACAGAGGGACCCACATATTACCAAAAATAATTGTACTTATTCATTACAATTTTACTAAACTATTTCACAAGTCAATGTGCACATATTTATTTCTAAATACATTTTTATTTTTAATCATATTGAGGTCCCAATCAATGATAGCATAGATATTTGGACATAAGTAAATAATGACATATTTAAAATGTGCCAAAAATTCTAAGTAGACAGTGGAACATTATGCATTACAGTACAATTAGCACAACAATATTGGACAATAAATATATCCATAAGTGTATTTTCATCTAAAGATATTTTTCTAGACTTTGACTTGCCTTGCTCCTTACTCTACTTTTCTGTGTGCAAGAGTCTTAGGGCCGAACCTCAGTCCCTGTGGCTTAGCTTCATCTGAAGCAAAAACCAAAACCAAATCCATTGCCATCAAGTCCATTCTGCTTCATACTGACCCTATAGGACAGTGTAGAATTGCCCCATAGGGCTTCCAAGGCTATAATCTTTACGGACGGATCCTGCCATATCTTTCTCCTATGGAGCGGCTGGTGGGTCCAAACCACCCACCTTTCAGTTAGCAGCCCAGGGCTTACCCACTGTGCCGCCAGGGCTCTCTAACTGGAAAAAACCAAACCTGTTGCCAGCCAGTTGATTCCAACTCATAGGCGACTGTACAGAATAGAGTAAAACTGTCCCACACGGTTTCCAAGGTTGTAATCTTTAAGGAAGCAGCCACGTCTTTCTTCCATGGAGCAACTGGTGGGTTCGAACCTTTCAGTTAGTAGCTGAGCTCTTAACCCTATGAGGCAGTTGTACTCTGTCCTATAGGGTCATTATGAGTCAGAATCGACTCGACGGCAATGGGTTGGTTTGTTCATTTGTTTTATACTTGTTAACATGCACCTTACTCTGTACTTTACTAACCTGTGGCCTATCATGTAGTGAAATCCTTGGACCATGGCAAGCTCTCAGTTACTGTGGACTGAAATCACCTTTGGCAGCTACTGAATGGGCTGATAATCCTCAGCAACCTGCAGTGCCCATCCCACCTCTTATTGGCTGCTACTAAAACCTGTCCTGATCCTCTCACCTGCCATGGTAGTCTGTCCACTCACGACGCCAAGCAACCCCCAACACCAGCTGAGATCCCATGCTGACAGAAGTCTACCACCCTGAAGGATGTCTTAGATGGGTCCAGCCTGCACTGGCAAGGAAAACAGTACTGGAGGGATATATTTTTTTTTTCTTTTAAGAGCTGGTTTTTATTTTTAAGAACCTCTCCTTGTGTTTTCCCAAAGAAAGGTGTGTTCAGTAAAGAAGGAGGAGGAAATGAGGCTGAAAAGGAGGTGAAGGAGGAGAAGGTATAGAAAGAGATATTAAAAGGAAAAGTGATATTAAAGGCTATTTGTCATTAGGGGTGAAGCTATAGAGACAGACTATTCTCTGAATAAAAACAATGTTAGAAGCCAACTCTTAATTAGAATTTCCCTTTTGCACATTTAGTGAATGATCCCATTCCACTGGAGAGGTAGGAAATGAGATATCATAATTTTGCCCTAGCAGCTCAAGGAGCTTGCATTGTTTACACATGATTTATTAATGAAAGGATCAATAGCACTTTCTCTGTTTCCAGTTATTAGTTCAGCAAATAATAGGGTAACCTTCCTTGGATTCAATGCCCCAGACACAAAAGGAAACACAATTCATCAGTCTACCTTTCGTTGACATTGTGCTCCAGACTGGTCTTTTGTGGACAGATTGCCAAATCTGAGGTGCAGGATTAGTTCTTACTATTCTTTTTGCCGGAATTTATTTCTATCTAATGTGACAATATTCAACTTCAAGCATTTAGCAAAAATATAATCACATTTAATTTTTTTAATTATTAAATCTGTTTTCATATAACTTATGCCATTTAGTTAAGGTTACATTGAAATATA
>NW_004444010.1:221559-222450 GCF_000243295.1 Trichechus manatus latirostris | reverse complement strand
AAGTAGAATTTGAGCTGTGGCTTGAAAAAAAATAGGTGAATTCACTTCCAACTGAGAAATGAGTGTGAGACAATACATGGAGATCTGCTGTGATAAGACAAAGTAGAATTACATGGAGAATTTCTAGATGCCATCATGCCTGGGGCCCCAAAAGTTACAATAAAATATGATAAACAGTGATAACATGGATTTTAGTAGATTTTGTTACAATGGTAGGTAAGATGGCTCCTTTTTATTGAGTCATACCAGTTTGGCATCATACACCATACTATATAATACATTACTTGATTTAATCTTCACAGATTCAGTGAATTTGATGCTATGATTGTTGTTAGGAGCTATCAAATCAGTTCTGACTCATAGTGACCACCCTATGTACAACAGAATGAAATACTGCTCCGTCCTGCAACATCCTCACAATCTTGTTATACTTGGTCCCATTGTTGCAGCCACTGTGTCCATCCATCTCATTGAGGGTCTTCCTCTTTTTCACTGACCCTCTACTTTACCTAGCATGATGTCCTTCTCCAGGCACTGGTACCTCCTCATAATATGTCCCAATTATGTGAGATGAAGTCTCGCCATCCTTGCTTCTAATGAGCATTCTGTCTGTACTTCCTCTTGAGACAGATTTGTTCATTCTTCTGGCAGTCCATGGTGTATTCAATATTCTTCACCAACACCATAATTCAAAGACATCAATTCTTCTTTGGTCTTCCTTATTCATTATCCACCTTTCACAGGCATATTAGGCAATTGAAAACACTACGGCTTGGGCACACCTTAGTCCTTAAAGCGACATCTTTGCTTTTGAACACTTGAAAGAGGTCTTTTGCTGCACATTTGCCCAATGCAATGTGTCTTTTGATTTCTTGACTGCTGCTTCCATGG
>NW_004444010.1:218244-220086 GCF_000243295.1 Trichechus manatus latirostris | reverse complement strand
TAATTTTCTTCAACTTCAACTTGAACTTGCATAAGAGCAATTGACGGTCTGTTCCACAATCGGCTGTTGGCCTTGTTCTGACAGATGATATTGAGCTTTTCCATCATCTCTTTCCACAGAAGTCTATTTGATTTCTGCATATTCCAACTGGCGAGGTCCACATGTATAGTCCCCATTTATGTTGTTGAAAAAGGTGTTTGCAGTGAAGAAGTGCTATGATTAACACCACTTTATAGAGGAGAAAATTAACCCTTAGAGTGCTAAAATCTGAAACCAGATCTTTCTTATTCCAGAACACTAACTTTTACATTAAATTGCTCACCCAAGTATGATACCTTCTGGCCACCTTGGAACCTAAGTTGCATTTCTTATGTTGCTTCCACAGAAAAATAGGTTATAACTTCCAAAAAACTAACTTACAACTGAACTTCTAGAATACAACCTATTTATAACTACGGGAAAATGCCTGTGTAGTTTAAAATGCCCTTTCTCTTCATGCAAGATGATGTTTTCCAAAGAAATAGCAAAATTGTGAGATATGAGAAGTTTTAAAGAGAAACCATGTATCCTTGTAAAACTTATTTTCTAATTTTAACCTGTTTGAAGAATGTACTTGAGCATTGTTTACTTATCACTGTGTTTCTTTCTATTAATTCATATTTCTCTATGACACATTTTGAGTCAATGAATCAATGCCTACATAACGACTTACCCCAAAAGAAAACATTAAAAGATAGTTACACTGCATGAAAATAGCTGCTTACCATTCACACCCAAGTTTGAGTTCTGAATTTCTAATAAACTTTTACTTTCAAAACCTTTGCCATTCAAACCTTTGTTTTACAAACTTTTCTCCACTTGATGATGCATGAGTTAGTCTTTCCCATTTAATTAAAACACACACACATACATATAATCATACTTATAGTATTTCCATTAAGTAGCCAGACTTTATCTATTCAACAAATATTTAGTGAGACCCTCCTATGTGCTAGGAAATATGCTAAGTGCTGGAATCCACTGCTAGGTGCAGAACAGGATGTATATAGTTCATATGTGTCTTCAACTGAATTATATACTCTCTTTAAATGGAGCTAGTCTTCTGAATGAAACATTTTGTCTTCTTAGACACAGACTTTTACTTGGATACAGTCACATTACTTAAAATATGGTAGCTGTCATGGTTCTCCTATTTTACTACTGGTGCTTTACAGTTGTTGATTTAATATACTGCCCCCCAACCAAAATCTTCTTAACAGTAAAAGCTGGGAAACCTAAGGTTTTGATACAATTAGAAATCCTGTCATGCTGCAAATGAAGGGAAATAAGAGCAGTCACAGATGCCCCAACCAAGATGAAGAATGGTGTGGTGGATAAGACTTGGGAAACTAGAACAAGACTGTCTAGGCTGAAATATTGTCATTACCACTTACTAGCTATGTGGCCATGGACCCCACCCTCTTCAAAATGAGGGTAATAAAGTTACTGAGATGATAAAAAGAGGTAATTCACATAAGGCACTTAGGCCAATGCCTGGCAAAAATAAGTGTTCAATATAACCAACTAACCAACCACTAAATCAGTTGACATTGCTAGTGTCATGCTATGCACTTTACATGGATGAACTCATTTAATCTTCACAACAAACCCCAAAAGTTGGCCCTATCATTACTTCACTTTATATGTAGCTATTATTATGTTCATGCAAAAGAGAAAGAAATTAATCTTCAAATGAAAAGATAATACTGAGGGGGCGGGGCCAAGATGGCAGTGTAGTCAGACACTTCCTATATCCCTCTTACAACAAAGACCTGGAAAAAAAAGTGATTTGATTGTATATGA
>NW_004444010.1:202007-211268 GCF_000243295.1 Trichechus manatus latirostris | reverse complement strand
CTCACTGCTCACCTCTGTCTTTTATATCTCAAGAGATTGCCTCAGGACACAATCCAGTCTTGTAGATCCAGCCCTGCCTTACTAACACAACTGTCACCCATCCTCCCTCATTAACATCATAGAGGCAGAATTTACAACATAAAGGAAAATCACACAGTACCAGGAATCATGGCCCAGCCAAATTGATATACACATTTTTGGGGGGACATAATTCAAACCATGACAGATGGGATGCAGAACTCAAATTCTAGTAAGAAGACCAGACTTAATGGTCTCACTGAGACTGGAGGCGCCCCGGCAAGCATGGCCCCTGTACTCTCAGCCCAGAACTAAAATAATTTCCAATGCCAACTCTTCAGACAGGGATTGGACTGGACTCTGGGACATAAAGTGATACTTGTGAAGAGTGTGGCTCTTAGTCAAGTAGATACAAGAGACCAAAGGGGCTGCTTCTGTCCAGAGGTGAGACAAGAAGGCAGAGAGAGTTAGTAGCTGGCTGAATGGTCATGGGGAATCAGGGGCGGAAAAGAGGAGTGTGCCGTCACAGAATGGGGTGAGCAACTAGGGTCTCATGACAATGTATGTAAAAAAATTTTGTATGGGAGTCTAACTTGAAATGTAAACTTCATTTAATTACAACAATTAAAAAAAAAAGAAAATACTGAGCATTTGTTTCAGCCTGTGATTAACAATTCTGAAAGTTACAAAAACTGCACAACAAATTAGCTGAATATTTATAAGCAACTATATTTCATTTAAAACATTTCTTAATTATTCAGTGCCTAATTACAAAGTCTATTAATTATCTAAGGAGCCCTGGTGATGCAGTGGTTAAAGCGCTTGCCTGCTAACAGAAAATGCTGGTGGTTCGAACCCACCAGCTGCTCTGCAGAAGAAAGATGCGCAGTCTACTTCCGTAAAGATTTACAGCCTTGGAAACCAACCCTATGGGGCAGTTATACTTCGTTCTACAGGAACACTATGAGTCGGAATCAACTCAACGGCAGTGGGTTGTTGGTGATTCATTCTCTCGAAATTTTATTGCCTCTTTTTCTTTCTATTTCACGGCACATGAACATATAGTTGCTGTGAGGGAAATAAAGCTGTCAGACTTTAGATCAAACGTGATGTATATACTGTATTTAGCGAATGCCTCCTACATGCATGACACTGTGAATATCCCTGTTAAGAGACGGGAAGGGGTTAAACCAAGGAATAATATTAAGGATACAGGGCAGATAAAACCAACAGAGCCTGATGGGGGAAACTAAACTAAGATATATGCCCCATTATTATGAATCATCAAGACAAATTTTTAAAAGGCATAATAAAACACTCAGGAATAGTTAAGGCTTCAAAGTAAAAGTTCCATTTAAATGACAGATTAAGCAAATTTATTATTAACATTTCCTTGGGCATTTTTTCTTCCTTAGCACTCCTTTGACCTCCTTAAATTTTGTCTGCAACTTTTGTTTCATAAAACTGCTCCTCAGGCAATCTTCATGTGCTACATCTCCAAAGACAAGTAGAGGTGAAGACTATGTTTCCTAGCAAAATAATAATTTTCCAGCATTATTAGTCTCTGCTCACAGTGGCTGTGTTTAACACTGTAGATTGCTTTGGCTCATGTTATGGATTGAATCGTGTTCGCCCAAAATGTGTCAACTTGGCTAGTCTAAGATTCCCAGGATTGTGGGATTGTTTACCATTTTGTCATCTGAAATGATTTTCCTATGTGTTGTAAATCCTACCTCTATGATGTTAATGAGACAGGATTAAAGGCAGTTAGGTTAATGAGGCAGGACTCAATCTACAGGATAAGGTTTTATCTTAAATCAACCTCTTTTGGGATATAAAAGAGAGGCAAGCAGAGAGATAAGGGGAACTCATACCACCAAGAAACAAGAGCCAGGAGAATAGCGGGTCCTTTGGACCCGAGGTCCCCACTCTGAGAAGCTTCTTGACCGGGGAAGATTGATGACAATGATCTTCCCCCAGAGCTGACAGAAAGAGAAAGCCTTCCCATGAGCTGGCACCCTGAATTCAGACTTCTAGCCTCCTAGACTGTGAGAAAATTTCTCTTTGTTAAAGCCACACACTTATGGTATTTCTGTTATAGCAATATTAGAAAACTAAGACTGCTCATATACATGCATTCAACTTAATTATCAGTGTAGTGTGGAGAAGAATTTGTGTGTTTCTGTAGTATACGCATTACTCTTGCTTTTCAGGTGGACCTCATTTTGTTTCTCGCTCATACAGGTGATCCCTATATGCTTCTATCAAAACATCTCTGGGACTAATTGTAAGATTATAGAAAAAGCAGTAGACTTAGAACTGGAAATACCTGGGTTTGCATCCCAGGATTCACTCTCACTATGTGACCTTAAGCAAACCATTTAATCACTCAGCTTCCATTTCTTCTTCTCTACAATGGCAGCAATAACCCCTGCCATAATTATCCCACAAGACTTCTGGGAGGACCAGAAATAATATATGGGAATTGTTTCTTAAAATCTACGTATATTATACTATCTATGGTTTGTCTTTGGGAATTTAGTTACAGAAATCAAAGATCTTTTCAAGTAGTGGAGTGAAATATAAGCTGAATGGCCACACCATTAGTGGAAGTCTCAGCTGGCTGAACATTTATTTCCACTAAGTGCTTAGCTAATGACTGTGGTAAATGGAAGAGAGGTCTCCAATAGAGTAAGTACCGTAATGCTTTTGCCTTATTTATCCCTTCTTCTGTTGATTAATAAGTTGGACAATAATCTTAAAGGTATACTTACATACTTGGCAGCAATTAAGAAGCTCGTAGAGATACAGTGAGCTCACAGTCCCACAGATCTGTGGTTTCAACAGTGTTTAAAAGCAACAGACCCGAGGTCTCCTCTCTTTCAACATTTGACCAACCGCCAACCTCCTCTCCAGTCGCAACCTCCAGGATTATTTTCTTGGCCATTCTCTGCTTCTGTTCTGCTAACATCATTTTTTGTGATTATCTCCTTGTTGCCAACAACCATGAGCTCCCAGATCCTCCAGAATTATTCACTGAGGTGGATATCGAAGTCAACTGCCTGGTCAACCTGCATCTGTGGGCCACCTATGTCTACCTGTCTCTGGGCTTCTGTTGAAACCACACAGTGTGCTCTTGGAGGGCATGGACCACTTCCATGAGTTGTTAGTGAAGTTTCAGGGCACGGAGCATCTCTAGAAGTCCTCTTCCAGGACATGCAGAAGCCATCCCAAGATTAGTGATAGTACCTTGGATGCTATGGAAGCCTCAGTGGCCTTGGAGAAGAACCTGAACCAAGCCCTTTTGGAGCTATATGCCTTGGGTTCTGGACCTCACACAGACGCCCATCTCTCTGACTTACTGGAGAATCACACCCTATACTATCAGGTGAAACTCATCAAGAAGGTTAGCAAACACTGACCAAACTCCAAAGACTGGCCAACCCCTATGCCAGGCTAGGCAAGTATGTCTTGGAAAGGCTCACTCTCAAAACTGACTAGGAAACTCGAGCCTCTTGAGCATCCATTCAAACCCTTCAACCTCCTGCCTTCGGGGCTTCTGCCTGAGCCTCTCCCTCCAGCACCAAAGCAGCTTGTTAGCTACCCTGGATGGAGCCCTCTCTGAGGCCATGAACCAAGGGGAAACAATCAACCTTTATTTAAAAAAAAAAAAATGCAGAAATGATTCATTTAATTATTCATTCATTCATTCCAACTTGAAAAATTTCAGGATACTTCCCATAATTAGCAGCATTGAACTCTCGATTGCTTCCAGGGTAAATTCCAAACTTTTTGCCATGCCATTTAGAGAATTCACCACTTTTCCTAAGTACATACCTCAGGTTATCTCCATTACATCCTTTAGTAAACCTTGTGTCCCAACATTATAAAGTTACTTGATTTTCTGCAAACACAGTATGTGTTTTGATATTGCTCTCTTTGCCTCTCTCATTTTATCATTCTATCCCTCTAGGCATGAAGGTCTTTACCTTTCTTCTCTATCTACAGACATCTTACTCCACTTTCAAGACTCAGTTCAAATATATTTTTCATGGGAAACCTTCCCCAGGACTGCTGATACCATCCCACCCCACCCTCTAGACTGAATGAGGTCAGTGGCTGTTTGTCAAGCAATTTATAGAAGATATATCTTCATTAGGCTAAAAATTGGATGACAACTTTTGTGATAGTCTCAATAAAATTTTTTCAAGCTTAGAGGAACAAATCTTCAGCATAAGACTGACTCCTACACTGACCCAAAGGCGCATCACAACTAGAGGTCAGCCTATTTTGAAGTCAGTATTTTTTCCAAAGTTGGTAGCCATTTTTCAGTTCAGAACAAAACGGTTTCATTCCAGAAATTCCCAAATCAAAATGTTGTGAAAATTTATCTAGAATTCTCTGTCTCTCTGTCTCTCTCTCTCTCTCTTTTTTTTGTTCTTTATTACCTATTCCATTTTAGCAGCCAAATGTGTTTTTCATAATTTTAAGTTTCTAGGTCCAAGGAGCTTAATAATCATGGTTCCTTTTTCTTTTGCAGAAACTGGAAACAATGTTTAATTTACCAATAATTCTCAACTTTGTAAGGGAGACGTGATGGGCTGTCATCATTTCTTACTCTGATAGGGCAAAAAATGTTAATGAATGAATATCAGAACTTCCTTGCCTTCCCTCACCCTTGTTTGGTTCCTGCATTCTTTCTTGTATTAGTCAATGAACCAGTCAGGATTATGGTGTATGTATCAGTTGGCTGCGAAAAACAAAACAAAATTAGATTACTTACATTAAGACAGATAAAGTCTATTCTTGGTAGAAAATAGTAGATTTAGATAAGGAAAAAAGGAGAAAGAGATAGAGAAGACCCAACGTGGTCTAAATTTTCACAGAGTTTTTGGAGGAGAAAGAGTGAAAGTGAAAAAACCAAAACCTGTTGCTGTCAAGTTGATTCTGACTTATAGTGACCCTATAGGACAGAGTAGTACTGCTCCATACGGTTTCCAAGGAGCGCCTGGTTAGCAGCCAAATGCTTAACCACTGTGCCACCAGGGCCCCTTCAAGAAAACACACACAGTCAAATTTAATAAGTTGATTTTCAACTTCTGGATTTAATTCCTCATGCATGCTACACCCTGTGGAACATCATTCTGTTGAGATGGGCCACATGGGGTAGTTTAAGCTTTATTCAAGTCACCTACTATAATACTTATCATTCTTGTAATTATCTCTTTAGTGACCTATCTTTCTTACCAGAGTATAATCCGTATGAGGATAGGGATTCTGTATTATTTATTTTTGAAATCCCAGCATCTGGGACAATATCTGGCAATTACTAGGTGTTCAATAAACATTCATTAAATGAATCAGTGAATGAACATAATGCTAGAAGCCTTCTAACAACTTCAGTTGCAGTAGTATTGGGGGAAAAAAGTCTTAAGATATAAAACTTCTTCGGAGTTTGAGAGCAGTTATAGTATTTTCCCCCAAAGATAAGGAAAGACATTGCCTACATTTTTCTCTAGCAGTAATTTTCTTTCTTTATGGGCAAATTACACATCAGAGCACCTACACACAGGGCCTTCAAAAGAGAACGAATATGATACACAAAGCATTCTGCTGATTGTAGGGGGGAAAGACACAAAATAGACAGTAGAGATAATAAACCTGTTGATGTCTATAATTTACTGCACCTAAGTGATAATTCACTACAGTTGCAAACTGCATTTTCCCCAAAAGCTCAATATATTCAACTTGGATAGAGTTACATTCTGAAAATATTCTGACCAATTATGAGTGACACCAGTAGGATGCACAGTATGTTTGTAACTCCAAAGTTTGTAAGTCACATTTTATTGCATAGTAAATTATCTTTTAATTGCTCATGTTGAGTGTTCTAGTTAAGGAGATGCATTCATTTATTAAGCAGATATTTATTGAGCATTACTATGTACCAGGTATTTGCAATATACTAAGGACAGAAAGAAGAACAGACACATTCCATAACCTCAAGGAGCCCAGGAACAGTGAAATACAGTATGATACGGATATAATGGAAGTGTATATGGGGTATATTGGAGAAGAGTCCCAATCTGTTAAGAAGAGCCAGGGTTCATAGATAAGGATAAAGCTGGAGTTATCTTGAAGCAATTTTCAAGGCAGGTGAAAACAAAGGCAAGAAGCTAACTTGGTGCATTAAGTGAAAGACAATTCTTGTAGCCTTGCTAAATCTTAGGATATGAAGAATGAAAGAACTTCAGACTAGAAAGGATGCCAGGGGTCTTGCATGCCTTGTTAATAAGTGCGTATTTTACTCTGGGGAAAATATTTGTATGCCAGGAAGATCCTTCTGAATGCATTGTGAAGGCTGATTAGAAGGCAGTAACATTGGAGGCAAGGAACCTTGGAAAACACTTGTAATTGTCCAGGTAAGAAGTGATATGATATGAATTAAAGCAATATTGATAGTGGAAGAAATGAATAGTGAATAGGAAATATCTTTATGAATTTTTCAAAACTTGATGACTGACTGGATAGGGGAAGGAAGGAATGAAAGTCAAAAACGACTTCCAGGTTTCCAAATGGGAGGCTGTGTAAGCAGCGGTACCAATCCTTAGGTTTTGAAATACTGAAAAGGAAAGGAAGTTGATAAGTCCAGATTGGAGCATGGTGAGTTTGGGCATGTTGGGGATATCTAGGTGGGGATGTCTGGAGATAAGAGTCTGGCACCAGGAGCAAACTCCTGGCTGAGGAAAGAAAGAGACTTGAGAATTCTTCAGGTACATGAGGCCATTGAAGAATTAGAATATGTGAAATGTTTGGAATATCTTAACACAGTTGTTATCTCCAATTCGTCTATTGTCTAAACCTGGATTTTCACATAGTAGGGTTTGTTGAAAACAGTGATTCATAAACTTTTTCCTGCTCCAAAATATCTGGGAAATATGAAACACTCTTATCTGGTACTAAAGGCCGGTAGCAGTACACCAGGATTTTCAACCTTGGAGACAAGCTCAGTGATAGTGCAGTTCAAAAAGCTGAGGAGACAGGATGTATGAAAGGGCGCCCAGATAACTCTGACTTCTTTACCAGTAGATTATTACTGATTAAAAGCTAGTCATATTCTCATGTGCATGTCTACTTAAATAAGTATTTTAGCAACAGAAAAATGCAAGCTCCCCATTGATGTTTTATTTTGTAGTTTATTTCTTAAAAATGCAAGAAATTGATAAGCTGTGGATTTTAACAGAACTTAAATAATAATAGTTGATGTGACAAAATTTTCATCAAAATCGCTAATTTACATTTCAGCAAAAGTAGACACATGTAGAGAGGTTTATGACACAGATCACAGAAAATATAATCCCTGACCATATAGTCCTCCTTGACCACAGGACTTTGTAGTTAACTAAAAGTATTTTAAGAATATTATTTCTGAGAGTTCTGGCAAAATGGCACTCTAGGCAGAAGCACCACGCCATCCCTCCACTCAAAGATCTGAAAAACTAAGCCGAACAGAGAATACAACAATCCTGAAACCCTAAAACATCAAATGAAGAGATAAAGAACTCAGCCAAGCACCAAATGGAGTGAGAAAACTGACAGAGAACGGAGTACAGGAGAGATTCATGCAGAGGTCCTCTACCAGTTAACGCAGCACGGATCTGCCATCTTAGGCTGCTATCGGAGACCAGCAAACAGGGGGTATGAGAAAGTAGCCTCACGGAGCGTCCAACGGGAGAGAAAACAACCGGTAATTTGCGATATACACTTTCCCACACCCCACCCTTCTTCATCCCAACTTGGCCTCCTCTGCTTCCTGTGGCCACAATATCTTGACCGGGAAACACCAGCTGCTTGGATTCGAAACACCCAAACGGGCTGGCTCTCTGAGTGCCATTTGTTGGCTACTGGTGTTGCTTTTTTCCACTTCTTTTGATTGATTCCTTACCTCTCACCACCTCCCCCTCCTTTCGTTCAAATACCTGGCTCCGTGCGCCATCTTTGCTTCTTCCTGAGGGGCTGTGGAGCTCCGTTAGAGCGTGGAGCTGCTGCCCGGTCTGGGCTGCCGTGCTGGTGGGATCCTGGGGCTTTGGTTTGTTTGTTTGTTTTGAATTGTTTGTTTGTTTTCTTTTCCTTTTCTTGAGTTGGGAGCCCTTTCTGGCCAGGTGGTGCTGTGTGGCAAGGAGACTTCCCACTTGGCTTGCACAGAAGTGCAGAGGGATCCCTGAGGGCATTTCTTTTTTCATTGATTTTTTTCTTCTGTTTTTTGGGGGGCCCTTCTTGTTTTTTTCTTTTTTTATGATTTGTTTTGTTTTGTTTTCCCTCTTTTTCCCTTTTTGTCTTTCTTCATTGCTCAGTTTCTTTTCTCTGTATATCTTCCATCTCTTTCTGTTCCCTGAATACCTGGCGTTGTATACCTCTGTGCCTTCTGGCCAGGCTGTGCTGCAACACTTGAGGGCAACTTCCCCAGACCTCATGGCTGCGCCAGTGGAATCCCTGGGAACTTTGCGGTTCTTTAACCTTTCTGATTTTTATTTATTCACTCTTTTTTTTTCTTCCTCTTCCCCCTTCTGTTTTTCTCCATTTCATAGTCTCTCATCTCTCCACTCCAACAGCAAGCTCCCCTAGCATTCTTTTTTGCTTGTTTGTATGTTTTTGGCTCCTGTTCCTCTCTCCTCTCTCCCATATCCATCTTGGCTCTGCACATAACAATCTCCTCGCTGCATCCTGCCTAACTGCACCATGCACTTGACTTCGCACCGCCAGGCAGCGCAGGCACGGCCTGCTGGAACCTGCCCTGCACTGATTGCCGACCTGCTCTGGTGGCTGTAGTGAGTGCCATGTACAACCTGTCCCAGTAACTCCTCTTCAGCTAGACCTGCCCTGCCATACCATATCTGAGTGACTGACCCTGCCAATAGGAGAAGGAGGTGAAAAGAATTGTGCCCACAGACGAGCAAACAACAAAGAACACACAGTTCGCCTGCTCAGACACAGTCAAATTTTAAAAAAAAAGGGGGAGGGGGACAAAACAAACAAATCTATAACCAATAAACGAGAAAAATAACCACTGAATGCCCAAAAGACAGCAGACAATACCAAAACATTTACACAAACAGGACAGGATGGTTCCAGTAGGCATCCAGAATAAAACACCAGATGATGCTCCAGTGGAAGAAAATGCACTAGAACTACCTGATAGGGAATTCAAATCTCTAATACTCAGAATTCTCCAACAGCTGAGGC
>NW_004444010.1:187389-196144 GCF_000243295.1 Trichechus manatus latirostris | reverse complement strand
TTAGAGGGTTGACATGTTGTGGGGTTGTTAACCAATGTCATAAAACAATATATGTAGTACTTTTTCATGAGAAATTATTTGTTCTGTAAGCCTTCACCTGAAATACAATAAAAAAAAAAAAAGTAAAAAAAAAAAAGTTATTTCTAAGACTGGAAAAATTTTGTGGCGTTGTTTCTATCATAATAATTCTCACTTTATACATACACAAACATACATACCTAGTTTGCATTAATTAAACATTTTCTTTTTTTTTTACATTTTAATTAATATTTTATATCAAAAGCAAAAGGTATCAGTTATAGCTCCCTGATTATTATTTGTTTTAAATTCCTTTGCTGGAAGAATGATTATTTAGGTGTTTTGTTATTGGGACTCATTTATGCTTACTAAATGTGTTACAGTAAAAATGCTGTATTTTCACTCAAATAATGCGTGCCTTCAGCTTTTGTTTGCGAGCTGTGCTCTCCCCCCAGAGGTATTTTCATAGATGTCACTATGTCAGTTTTTTCTTTTTACATGTTGCTGTGAAGAAAAATTAGCGTTTCTCGCTTGGGAGGATGCCTCCTGGAGGCAGGGCGTGGCTGGCAAACAAATGCAGAAAGCATGCAGTGTTTGTGTAGAAATACGGTAATACCACTGCCTTTTTTATGTTTTAATTTAATAGAATATGCTACGTATGAATGAGAAGAAAGTTCTCAGAAAAAAACAAAGGAGGAGTTGAACTCAAATCTTCAAAATTCATATCCATCTAAAAATGTTTGACTTCTTTCCTGTTATTTACTCTCCTATGAAAGCGCATTATGGCTGGGATTTTTCCAAACACTCCCCACTACATTCACCAAATGTAATCTTCATGAATTTAAGACTGATCAAAACAGCTCTATATATTCCCTTACTATCATCCCTTTCCTTCCCATTTTTTTCCCCTACTCTTGCCCCTCCACTTCCAAGTATGGAGACATAAGGAAGCAAGGCACAGAGAGTACCACACAGTTTTCAGAGTTAGAAGAAGCAGAATGGTGAATAGTATGAGGTACTGGAGGAAGGAATTAGCATAAGCATGCCAAGTCGCCAAAGAAGCAAGTGATGATGGTGGTGGCCAGCATGGAGGAGGTGAAAAGGTAGAGGAGGCAACAGGAATTTTTGGAGAAATTGTTTAGTAACATTGAGTATATGATGTAATTTATTAAACAAATAAGTAAACACATTGAGAAGTCTGGTTTCTCACCATCTGAGAAACAGAAAAGGCAAAATAGTAGAGTGGGAAAAAATTGTGAAAGTCTTTGAAATGGACCAAAAAGATAATTGGATATCTTCAGTGGAAAGTGAGGCAATGTCTCAGTAAACCCTTCCGGGATATCTGATTCTAAGGAGTCTTTGTGGCTTTCATTGTCTTTTGAGCTATTTCACAGTTCTATAAGGAGCCCTGGTGGCATAGTGGTTAAAGCGTTTGGCTGCTAACTGAAAGGTCATCAGTTTGAACCTATCAGCCACTCTGAGGGAGAAAGATGTGGCTATGCTTTTGTGAGCCCTGGAAACCTTATGGGGCTGTTCTACTGTGTCCTATAGGGTCAATATAAGTCTCGATGACAATTTTTTTTTCTTTTTTAATAAGTTGTAGATAACAGATATCAATGCAAATTACTCTTATCCATAGACATGCAAATGAATTTTATTCAATGAAAATATGATTGACCCCTCCCCCATGGAATAAGCCAGTTTTGTGTCTATTTGTAAGTATTCCCTATCTTCCCACTGAAGCTGGTTCTTGAATTCTCCTTTTAACCAGTTGCAATATCTTACTGCTTCCTTATTAATTTATGAATTAAATAAAATATTTGACTAGTGTTCATCTTATATCTGTATCAGAGTCATAATTTTACCCTCTTTTACAATTTATCTTTTAACATTATAAAGAACCCTGAAGTGTTAGATTGGAATTGAAATTACCTGTATAAACTCATAGGGTTTTTATCGGTTTTAGATAGAGATACAGTCATAGAGGTATAGCTCCCATGTATAGCTTATGTACAGCCCTCTCTCTCCACACACTTATAAACACACATACACACACACACACACACACACATATGTCTTAGCTCTGTCCATGGAGACAGTTTAAACAAACAGAAACCAAACCCAATGCCATCCAATTTATTCCAATACATAGTTCTTTCTCCCAGGGAGCAGGTGAGTTTGAACCACTGAACTTTCAGTTAGCAGGTGAGCTTTTAACCACTGCACCACCAGGGCTCCTTGTGGAGAAAGCTTAGAAGCAATGAAATCATAGTAGCAATGAAGATTCTGAGAACCCACATCTTGGTTTCTAAATACCATTCTTCACTAAAAGAAAGGAACTAGGGCTTCATGGAGACATGGCTGATTCCAGGGAGAAAGAGGGAAAGAACAAAATAAGCCTGGGCATTATTTTGTGCACTAAAGTATGGGAATGCTCAAAAGAGGCAGCTTGAAGGATCTCTCACAGGCAAAAACTTGAAAAACTTGAGTATCAAAATAAATAATGAGAGCATAGGATTACAACCTGTTGAATAAAATAGGAACTTATTATTCCTTATTGATATTAATTAATTAAGTAATAATTAAATAAAGACACATTAACGGAAGAGAGGGACATTTCTTCCTTATTTCTAACAAATGAAGAAGGAATAATGCAAATGAATAATCAGCATTTGGCAATCACTTAAGTGGTGTTGATAAAGATACAAGCCACCAATAGATGCTAAGGCTCGTGAATGAAGGTTTGATGAGGACAGTATATTGGTGTAGTATCAGAATAACTCGTTAATATAATATAAATCAAATTCAGAGGGAAATAATGACTTTAAATTGGAGAAACTTTCAAACCAACTTCATCAGGTGATCAATGGTGAGAACTAGCTGAAATTGTGGGGGCTGTGATGTGGTACACCAAGAACACAGCATTATTTTTTGAGAATTCCTGCCATGAATACAGGAAGGCATTCTTGAATGACCTGTCTGGCATAAGGAAACATTAATCAGACTCAGGTGGAGGGTCGTTCTATGGAATGAAAAGCCTGTACTCTTCAAAATTATCAAGGATATGAGAGACAGAGAAAGACAGAGGGTCTGTCTCAGATTGAAGGAGACTGATGAGACTTGACAGCTAAATGCAACATGTGTTTCCGAGTAAGATCCTGACCCTGGAAGGAAAAAGAGACATTGTTGTGATATCTGGTGAAATTTGAATGGGATTTGTGGATTAAGTGACAGTATTGTATTAATGTTGATTTGCTAATTTGTATGGTTATATGGTGATAATGTAGGAGATTTTCCATGTCTTTGAGTAATGTACCCTGGAGTGTAAATATAAGCTATATGCTAAAGAAAGCCTAACAATGCATAAAAACAAGAAAGCCCTTCATTAAGCATGGTGCACATTCTAAGCATGAAGTATGCATTGATCAGGGTAGCAGGAAACAGAATGCACACTTGAGTTGGGCAATTTGAGGATCACTGAATAAAGGGGCTCTTTTCAAAGATGTGGGGAGTGTATGGATAGAGTTTTGTGTTGGTATAATGTCCTGAGACTAGGAAAAGCAGGATTCCTCCACCATTCCTGGGCCGGATGGCACAAATTGAATAAAGTCTCTCACAAGAGAGAGCTGGATGGAGAGGCTGCCTAACAGGAGCTGTGAGTTTTGGTTAAGGAATACAGCCAACTCATAGTGACTGCAAGGAAGAAACTGGAAGAATAAATTCAACAATTTCACCTTCTTCCCACTCTAAGACCTTCTAATATTCCAAGCAGAAAACCAGAGGGCAAGATGCTCTGTTAATGTACAGGTCAGCCTTGTGGGATACAAGACAATGGGAAAGAAGTAGAGAATGGATCTGGAGGTATGAACAGAAGTAACCTAACATTTGTACATCCTTCACCATTTAATTTTCTCTCATATGGCTCTGAAGACAGACTCTAAATTAGGCAAAGGGAGGGCTGATTTTTGCTTACAAAGCATTTAGTGAGGCTAAGAACTTGTCTTTCACTGTTGCTTTGGCTTTTCAATCTCTCTCTTCCTTCATATTTAAATGTTGATGATTGTAAGAATTATATTTTACATGTGCTGCAATAATTTTTAATATTTACTAGATCCAAGCTATTGGTCAGGTGGCAAAATCCACAACAATATCTATAATTCAGTCAATCCCATACATTACGACTCTACAAACCAATAACGGTATAGTAGTCCTTTACTTGTCCTATATAAACACTATGATTAAAAAAAAAAAAATCTCATGAAGAGTCCTAATGTCCAAACAGCATAGACTTCTTCTAAGTCCTGGTTCTGGTTACAGTGAAGTTAGATGAGCACATATAAAACTGAAACTGGAAAAACAACTCATGCATGTTCTAGTGATTTTGGGGTTTTTATACATTCCTGATGGGCACTCAGTTTCTTATTTCCAAAGAAATAGCCATCATCAGAGTCAAATAACACAAGAAAGAATATTTTGATTTCCTTTATGTCTCCTGAATCACTAATAAATCTTTCTAACCTTGACCTCATGAGAAATATTCTTTAGGACCAATAGAGTAGTTGGAGGTTCAGTTGAACCTTGGACACAATACAGATCCTACATTTCCCTAGTGCTGGACAACTCCAAAATCTTCACTCCAACACTCACTCTGGCGCCAACATGACAGTGGTAGAATGCTCTCTTTAGAACCTGAATCCTTGCTTTATTTTGATTGGCCTGGTGGCCAGATACTAAGATAATTTACTTCTCCCACTTGCCTTGAGGCTGACCACATACATGATCCTTGATTCAGCTTACCTGCCAAAAATTGAACTGGTCAGTAGTATCATTTTTGGCACAAAGAAACTCAGTTGGCAAAAGAAAATTTGGGTGACCATACAGGATCTTAAGAGATTCCAACTTTTGGCATCATTAACTTGTAATGGAGAAGGCAACATCTTTTTCAACAATCTGGATAAAATTGCTGCTGAACTTTTCTGGAAGTGGTTAGTGACAACTAACTTTATCCAAAGGGATTGTTATAACTATCAGCAGAAACACTATGATTTATAACTTTGAATTTATGGATAATAATTTAAGTGATGTCTCTTTAGAAACATAACTGATTTTGAATAGCCTGGCCATTGGTATCAACACAATTGTTTCATGTGGCTTTTCACCAAACAACCCACCCAGAAAATGTTGCTTCCAACACATCAGCCTTCCTTTACTCTCATCACTCATCACTCTGTTACATCTTAGGATTTGTATCAAATTTTAAATAATGCCACAATTCAAGAGTAGAAGACATTGCAAAGATACTGTAAATATAATCTAATCATTAATTTGTTATAGCTTGTGACACTTTGTTCTCCAACCCCAAGTACTTGAATATGCACATGCTTCAAAGCAGGACTTTGGAGCTCATTATAATATAAATAAATATTTACCTTGATTTAGAGGGCATTTATAGACTTGATGGCAATGGGTTTTGTTTCACTGTATGTGTTAGTCATCTAGTGCTGCTACAACAGAAATACCACAAGTGGATGGCGTTAACAAAGAGAAATTTATTTCTTCACAGTAAGGTAGGCTGAAAGTCCAAATTCAGGGCGTCAGCTCCAGGGGAAGTCTTTCTCTCTCTGTTGGCCTTCTCATCAATGTTCCCCCGGACTAGGAGCTTCTCTGCCCAGGGACCCTGGTCCAAAGGACGCGCTCTGCTCCCGGCACTGCTTTCTTGATGGTATGAAGTTCCCCATTCTCTGCTTGCTTCCATTTCCTTTTATCTCTTGAGAGATAAAAGGTGGTACAGGCCACACCCCAGGGAAACTCCCTTTACATTGGATTGAGGATGTGACCTAGGTAAAGGTGGTGTTACAATCCCACCCTAATCCTCTTTAACATAAAATTACAATCACAAAATGGAGGCCAACCACATAATTCTGGGAATCATGGCCCAGCCAAATTGATACACACATTTTTGGGGGGACATAATTCAAACCATGACACTGTACCAATACTGCCTCTTTTTTATTTGTGTATTTGAGTGTGTGTGTGTGTGTGTGTGAATGAGTGAGTGAGAGAAAGAAAGAGAGAGAGATAGGTTGGAGAAGAGGGGTGGGGAGAGGAAGAAATGATTGAGGGGAGGGGATGTGAAGAGAGGGGAGAGGAAGCAATACAGTAAAAATAGATATAGCTACAATACAGTAAAAATAGATACCACCAAATACAATTGAGAGGAATATGGTTATCATCAAAAAATTGAGATCATCAGGACTATATTCACACCTTTACAGGCCATTCTTCACTGTATTACTTTTGTATGACTGCTGTAACAAATTACCACAAACTTGGTGGCTTAAAAGAACAAAAATTTATTCTTTCACAGTTCTGGAGGTCAGAAGTCTGAAATTAGTTTAACTAGGTGCAAATCAAAGTGTCGGCAAAGACCCTTTTTCCAAATATGGTAGCATTTGCAGGTTCCAGGGACTAGGATGAGGATATCTTTTGGGGGGTTATTGTTTTCAGTCTACCATAACTACTAACACTATTATCACCGTTCTTCTTCTACCATCACCAACTGTTAAAACTTGTGAAACTCCCGCCCGCCACCCCCGCCCCACGACAACTAGATCAGTCTTGGAAAGAGATTGTATATGAAGTGATGACAGATTTTCATTAACTATTTGAGGTACACAAGCCATACAATGGAAGTACAGTAGTTCTTTCAAGTCTACTCTGAGGGCTCCTTGAAGACAGAGTCTATCTCATTATCTCCGGATCCTCCATACTAAACTCAGTACCTACCGCATTGTAACATTCAATAAGTTTCTGTGGGATAAACAAAAACATATTATCCTACATTGTTACCATGAATCACCTCATAGTACCTGTGCTTCCTTCTACATTGACCAAAGTTGACTTGATCAGTTGTTTAGTCCTGGGGTTTTCCACCTCTAATCCTTAGAATCTGTTGTGTTCATTTTCCCTGCCCAGTATTATGCGGATGTCATGGATTGAATTATGTCCCTCACAAAATGTGTGTATCAATTTGGCTGAGCCATAATTCCTAGTATTGTGTGGTTGTTCTCCATTTTGTGATTGTAATTTTATGTTAAAGAGAATTAGGGTGGGATTATAACACCCTTACTAAGGTCACATCCCTGATCCAATGTAAAGGGAGTTTCCCTGGGGTGTGGCCTGCACTGCCTTTTATCTTACAAGAGATACAAGGAAAGGGAAGCAAGCAGAGAGTTGGGGATCTCATACCACCAAGAAAGCAGCACCAGGAGCAGAGGGGGTCCTTTGGACCCAGGGTCCCTGCGCCTAAGAAGCTCCTTGACCCGGGAAGATTGATGAGAAGGATCTTCCTGCAGAGCCGACAGAGAGCTGATGCCTTGGATTTAGACTTGTAGCCTACTAAACTGTGAGAGAATAAATTTCTCTTTGTTAAAGACATCCGCTCATGGTATTTCTGCTAGAGCAGCACTAGATGACTAAGAAAGTGGACCTTTCCGCATTATGCCTCTTCTTCACCCTAACAACTCACAGCAACTATCAACTGGCTCTTATCCCAGTGCTGTTGCCTCCAGCAATATAGCTCTTGAGAGGAAACTCAACCTGCAGCACTCAGCCAAGGGAGGACAAAAAGACCTTGGGGAGAGATTTTTTTCCGTTACTAAAACACACAGTCAAAGTCCAGGTTACACCTCAGCTGTAACCTGGTTTCTTCTGTTACACCCTTTTCCAAAACTAGGAGACCTGGTACTTTTTCTTCTATAAATAAGCAAGTCACACTAAGTACATTTAGTCAGAGGAGCTTTGTTATTGTCGTTGTTGTTTTTAGATTTCTTTTTAATGAAATTTTTTTCTCTGCTTTAAATATTGTACCAAGAAAATTCCTTTAACCTCTGCCATCATTCAGAACACTCATCATGACCCCGCACTCATCACCACACTCAACACCATATCATTTCTCCTTACACTTCATATTTATTTTTTTACTCCAAGGACTTGATCTTCCGGCTCTATTTCCAACTTCTCATTTCCATCTACCACCAAGAAGGGAAGTAAATACTCAGCTATGGGGAATCAGGAAAGATATCACTGAAGTGGAATCATTTCATGTTTGGGTCACAAGTGTTTTCACAAAAGGAAATTTCTCAGGCTTCCTTCACAGAGCATTGTTGCACTAAGAATGTTTGTGGATTTACTGTAGGATGTGTGGGCCAGTTGAGCAGCTGCATTCTTTTATTTAGGTTTGGATTTCAACCTATGAAACTGTTCCAAGTAGCTGACATGTTTCCTATTGCCAAAGAAACATTTTCTGGTATAAATGTAAAAAGGACAAAATAGACATCATCTAAATTCTCATTTAGAGTATACAGATATCTTGTAGGTAAGAAGAGATCACCTCTCTAAAATTACCTCTTTCATTGACATTGACATAAAAAGAACACTAAGTACAGTATTATTAATTAAAAAAATATGGAGAGATATTCCATAGGTGAAAATAATAGTAAAGAAAGAAGCAAGTAAATGGAAAAAGAAATAATAATGATAATAATAATAATAAGGCAATTGATTTGCCCCAAATCACAAAGCTAGTAGTGATAAAGACAGGAACGGAATTCTTATCTCTAGATTCCTGTTTCAGAATTATTTCTTTTATCAGTTTATGCTGGATAAATGTATGTATATATGGGGTCATTGTGAGTTGGAGTCGACTTGATAGCAGTGGGTTTGGTTTCTTTTTTAT
>NW_004444010.1:177924-178801 GCF_000243295.1 Trichechus manatus latirostris | reverse complement strand
TGAAATGTTCTTTTTGATGATGAATGCAACACCATTCCTCTTCAAGTTGTCATTCCCAGCACAGTAGACCATGATTGTCTGATTCAAAATAGCCAATACCAGTCCATTTCAGCTCTCTAATGCCTAGGGTATCGATGTTTATGCATTCCATTTCATTTTTGACCATTCCAATTTTCCTAGATTCATACTTTATACATTCCATGTTCTGATTATTAATGGATGTTTGTAGCTGTTTCTTCTCATTTTGAGTCGTGCCACATCAGCAAATGAAGGCCCTGAAAGCTTGACTCCATGTCACTAAGGTCAACTCTGCTTTGAGGAGGCAGCTCTTTTTTTGTCTTTTGAGGGCCTTCCAACCTGGGGGGGCTCATCTTCCAGCACTATACCAGACAATGTTCAGCTGCTATTCATAAGGTTTTCACTGGATAATACTTTTCAGAAACCTGTCTGCCGTGGGTGACCCTGTTGGCATCTGAGTCCTGGTGACATAGCTTCCAGCATCGCAGCAACAAGGAAGCCCCCAGATACATTGTTATGTGACCCTAATTGCTCTCCCTGTACTTTGACAGCACCTTCCTGCTTCCACCCCGATTTTCCATGTCCATTCAACCAGCTCCTGACTTTCTCTGCGTTCTCATCTCACCTCCGGACAGGCACTTCCCATTTAGTCTCTTGTATCTACTTGAGTTAAGAAGTACACTCTTCACGAGTATCATTTTATGTCCCACAGTCCAGTCTAATCTTTGTCTGAAGGGTTGGCCTCAGGCATGGTTTTAGTTCTGGGTTGAGAGAGAGTCCAGGAGCCATGCTTTCCAGGGTTCCTCCAGTCTCAGTCAGACCATTAAGTTTGCTCTTTTTCCTAGAATTTGAGTTTTGC
>NW_004444010.1:174766-176249 GCF_000243295.1 Trichechus manatus latirostris | reverse complement strand
TACCAGTACCAGGCTGTTTTGACTGTCTTGGCGATATAATAGGTTCTAAAATCAGGTAATGTGAGGCCTCCCACTTTGTTCTTTTTCAGTAATGCTTTACTTATCGGGGGCCTCTTCCCTTTCCATATGAAGTTGGTAATTTTTTTCTCCATCTCATTAAAAACTGCCGTTGGAATTTGGATCAGGATTACTTTGTATCTGTAGATCACTTTGGGTAGAATTGACATTTTCTCAATGTTAAGTCTTCCTAACTGTCTCAGTCATCTAGTGCTGCTCTAACAGAAATAACACAAGTGGATGGCTTTAAGAAAGAGAAGTTTAATTCTCACAGTCCAGTAGGCTACAAGTCCAAATTCAAGGCATCAGCTCCAGGGGAAAGCTCTCTCTCTCTGTCGGCTCTGGAGGAAGGTCCTTGTGATGCATCAGTGTTTCCTTGGTCTGGGAGCATCTCAGTGCAGGAACCTCAGGTCCAAAGGACACACTCTGTTCCCAGCACTGTTTTCTTGGTGGTGTGAGGTTCCCATGTGACTCTTTTGACTTGTCTCTTCTATATCTCAAAAGAGATTGGTTTAAGACCTGCCTAATCTTGTAAACCTCATCAGTATAACCTCATCACAGTAATATAATTTACAACACAAAAGGAGATCACGTATAACCTCATCATAGTGATAGAGTTTACAACACATAAGAAAATCACATCAGATTACACAATCACACAATACTGGGAATCATGACCCAGCCAAGCTGACAGAAATTTTTGGGGGACAGCATTCAGTCCATGACACTATCCATGAGCAAGGTATGTTTTTCGACTTATGCAATTCTCTCTTGGTTTCTTGCAGTAGTGTCTTGTAGTTTTCATTTTATAGGTCTTTTACATCTCTGGTTAGATTTATTCCTAAGTATTTTATCCTCTTGGGGGCTATGTAAATGGTATTGATTTGGTGATTTCCTCTTCGAACTTCTCTTTGTTGTGTAGAGGAACCCATCTGATTTTTGTATGTTTATCTTGTATCCTGATACTTTGCTGAAATCTTCTGTTAGTTCCAGTAGCTTTCTTGTGGATTCTTTGGGATTTGCTGTGTATAAGATCATATCATCTGCAAATACTTTTACTTCTTCCCCACCAATTTGGATGCCCTTTATTTCTTTTTCTAGCCTAGCTGCTCTCGCTAGGACCTCCAGCACAATGTTGAATAAGAATGGTGATAAAGGGCATCCTTGTTCTGTTGCCATTCTCAAGGGGAATGCTTTCAAACTCCATTTAGGATGAGGTTGGCCATTGGCTCTGTATAAATGTCCTTAATTATCATGAGGAATTTCCCTTCTATTCCTATTTTCTTGAGAGTTTTTATCATGAATGGGTGTTGTACTTTGTCAAATGCCTTTTCTGAATCAATTGATAAGATCATGTGGTTCTTGTCTTTTGTTTTATTTATGTGATGGATTACATTGATTGTTTTTCTAATGTTGAACCATCCCT
>NW_004444010.1:171452-173774 GCF_000243295.1 Trichechus manatus latirostris | reverse complement strand
TTTTTTTTTTCCTTGCTTTTTCTGTTATTGATTTCTACTTTTATGACTTTATAGTCAGAAAAGATGCTTTCTTCCTTCATGATTCTGAGAGGACATAGGATCTGTGTCTAGTCCCTGAAGCCAAGCACCACAGAGTTTGACTGGGAGGTGTAATGATAAGTAGCTCCTTGAAGACAATATTATTCTGCGAAGACTTAAAATAAGTAAGGATATTCCTTAAAATTGTACTAGAAAACAGTATGGACACCTGAACAATTTTTTCTACATCTATAATTGGGTAGTCTAACATTTAATACTTTAAGTAGGCTGACCTGATGATCAGCAAGTAAGCTTGTAGGAAGCCTCATTTTTTATTTTTTTTACTACACCTCTCCCACCACTAGAAGGTAACAGAGACCCATCCATGTGGCTGGTGGGAGAGATTTTTATTTTCCCCGGTAATGTAATGTTAGTAAGGAGGGTTTCCTGAAATAACAAGTGCAAGAATCTTAGAGAAATCTCTAAAGCAGTACTTAGATAGCCAATAACAGAAACAGCCTAATTATTTAGAGCCAAATGCCTTTCATAAGCAACTCTGGTCAAGGGAGGCAGAGTTTCTCATTACCATTTTCATTTTGTTGTTCTCTTTTCTGATTTTGGCAACCTGTTATGTAGCCTATGTGGGAAAAAGATGTGGCAGTCTGTTTCTGTAAAGATTACTGCCTTGGAAACTCTGTGGGGCAGTTCTACTCTGTTCTATAGGGTCACTGTGAGTTGGAATCAACTCAAAGGCAAGAGTTCTGTGGTTTGGACGTAGGCTATGTTGCTTTTAAAAGATGTTTTCAAAATTCTTTGACACTTGTCCAATAAGAAGTGAAGTCCATGCCCCTTCTCTTGAATCTGGATGGGCTTATAACTGCCTTGACAAATTGAGTACAGTGGTAGTGATGCTGTGTGACTTCTGAGGCTAGGTCAGATAAGGCCATGCAGTGCCCACTAGTACTCTTAAGACATTCACTTTCACAACCCTGAGTCACCATTTAAAAGTCTAACTACCCTAAGACTACTCTGCTGTGAAGAAGCCCAGGACAAAGGGAGAGGTCATGTTCATGTGCTCTGGTCAACTACTCCAGCTGCAATTCCAGCCAACAGCCGGCATCAGTTGCTAGATATTGCTGCAGATGATCCCTTCACCTAGGTGTGGAGTCACCACAAGAATATGAGTTTTCCCAGTGGAGACACCATACATTGTGGAGCAGAAACAAACCATTCCCACAATAGGCCTGATTGTGACTTCCATATCATATCATGCAAGCAGTCATACTGCTCCACTGTATAGGGCCATTCCTGATTACAGTTATCTGCTGAAGTGGGGCTCCAGCTTAAACAATGCTTTGTTTAGTTTTCCCCATGTCTAACGCACCTCAGTTGTAGGTATTTTACAATTTTTCAAATGCTTAAATGTTGAGGATTTGTAAATGATAATATTTTATAAGAATTAATAATGTCTCACTGCGTATCTCTGATATTTAGAATTAACCATTTTATGGATGTAGAAATGACATATGGTAAAAAACTGATACATCTAGAATTATCGGAATAGAAATAATTTAGTTCCTAATACTACCACACAACTGTCAGCTTGTTGTACTGTGATGGCTTGAGTGTTGCTATGATGCTGGAAGCTATGCCACCAGTATGAATAGGTTTCAGTGGAGCTTCCAGACTAAGACAGACTAGGAAGAAGGACCAGGCAGTCTACATCTGAAAAAATTGGTAAGTGAAAACCTTAGGAATAGGAGAACAGTGTCTGATATAGTGCTGGAAGATTAGCCCCTCAGGTTGGAAGGCACTCAAAATACAACTGGGGACGAGCTGCCTCCTCAAAGTAGAATCAACCTTAATGACATAGATGGAGTCAAGCTTTTGGGACCTTCATTTGTTGATGTGGCACAACTCAAAATGAGAAGAAACAGCTGTAAATATCTATTAGTAGTTGGAAAGTGGAATATACGAAGCATGAATCTAGGAAAATCGGAAGCCATCAGAAATGAAATGGAACACATAAACATCGATATCATAGGCATGAGTGAGCTGAAACAGACTGGTATTGGCCATTTTTAATCAGACAATCATATGGTCTACTATGCTGGGAATGACAAATTGAAGAGGAATGGCATCAATTTCATCATCAAAAAGAACATTTCAAGATCTATCCTGAAGTACAACACTGTCAGTGATAGGATAATATAGATACACCTACAAGGAAAATCAGTTAATACAACTATTATTCAAATTTATACACCAACCACTAAGGCCAAAGATAAAGAAACTGAAGATTTT
>NW_004444010.1:160367-171153 GCF_000243295.1 Trichechus manatus latirostris | reverse complement strand
AGTTCAAGTTGAAGCTGAAGAAAATTTTTAAAAGTCCACGAGAACCAAAATATGACCTTGAGTATATCCCACCTGAATTTGTAGACCATCTCAAGAATTGATTTAACGCATTGAACGTTAATGACCGAAGACCAGAGGAGTTGTGGAATGACATCAAGGATATCATGCATGAAGAAAGCAAGAGGTCATTAAAAAGACAGGAAAGAAAGAAAAGACCAAAATGGATGTCAAAAGAGACTCTAAAACTTGCTCTTGAAGGTAGAGTATCTAAAGCGAATGGAAGAAATGATGAAATAAAGAGTTGGACAAAAGATTTCAAAGGGCAGCTCTCGAAGACAAAGTAAAGCATTATAATGAATTGTGCAGAGGCCTGGAGGAAGAAAATCAAAAGGGAAGAACATGCTCGACATTTATCGAGCTGAAAGATCTGAAGAAAAAATTCAAGCCTTGAGTTGCAACTTTGAAGGATTCTATGGGCAAAATATTGAATGAAGTAGAAAACATCAAAAGAAAATGGAAGGAATAGAGAGTCACTGTACCAAAAAGAATTGATCGACATTCAACCATTTCAGGAGGTAGCATAAGATCAAGGGCCAACTGTATTGAAGTAAGAAGTCCAAGCTGCACTGAAGGCACTGGCAAAACACAAGGCTCCAGGAATTGATGGAATACCAATTGACATGTTTCAACAAATGGATGCAACACTGGAGGTGCTCACTCTTCTATGCCAAGAAATTAGGAAGACAACTACATGGCCAACTGACTGGAAGAGATCCTTATTTGTGCCCATTCCAAAGAAAGGTGATCTAACAGAATGCAGAAATTATCAAACAATATCATTAATATCACATACGAGTAAAATGTTGTTGAAGATAATTCGAAAATGGAGGAGGCAGGGCCAAAATGGTGGAATAGTCAGACACTTCCTGTGGTCTCTCTTACAACAAAGATCCCAGAAAGCAAGTTAATCAATTATATAGGACAATCTAGGAGCCCTGAACATCAAGACAAAGTTGAGGAGTTGGACTGAGCAGTTGTGGGGAGGGAAAGACAGTTCAGAAGTAGAGAAGATTTGCCAGACCTGACCTGGCCAACACCCTGCAGGCTGGATCAGCTGGCGCTCACACAGGCTGGGACAAGCAGTAGTACTAGGAATGTGTTTTCCACATTGGGAGAAACCGAGTGGCAGAGTCTGCACAAGCATCCAGAGCCAGGGGTAGCAGCACTGGATCTGTGAAAGTTAACTGCAAGAGTCTAACCTACCCTGAGGGATAAAAATAACCCTTCCCCCTCTGGGAAGAGCCTCTCTCCACTTCACCCACTCCCTCCTCACTTTGCTCCAGTCCAGGTCTGGCTTCAGTGACTGATGTGCCCTCTGGGCCAGCATCGAACACCACACGGGGTAGATTCCAAGAGAAAGTAACCAAGACACATTATAATCAGACTTGCCAAAACCAAAGATAAAGAGACAATTTTAGAGTGGCTAGGGATAAACGAAAAGTCACCTACGAAGGAGAGTGAATAAGACAAAGTTCTGACTACTGAGCTGAAACCATGCAGGCAAGAAGGCAATGGGACGACATATATAAAGCCTTGAAGGAAAAAAATTGCCAAGAATTATATAAAGAATTATATAATCCAAGAATTATATATCCAGAAAAACTGTCTCTCAAATATGATGGCAAAATTAGGGTATTTCCAGAAAAACAGAAGTTAAGGGAATTTGTAAAAACCAAACAAAAATTACAAAAAATACAAAAAGTAGTCCATCAGTTAGAGAATCCATAGTATCAGATAACAATACAAGACTAGAACACAGAACAACCAAAAATCAACCCAGATAGGGTAAATCTGCTACAAAAGACCTATTTAAAGTGTTAAAAAGCAAAGAAGGCATGTTGAAGACTAAGGTGCACCCTACCCAAGCCATAGTATTTTCAATTGCCTCAAATACATGCAAAAGATGGACAACGAATAAAGAAGACTGAAGAATTTATGCCTTTGAATTATGGTGGTGGCATGGTAAGACTTCCTCTCACGTACTTTGGACATATTATCAACAGGGATCAGTCCCTGGAGAAGGACATCCTGGTTGGTAAAGTACAGCGTCATTGAGAAAGAGGAAGATCCTCAAGGAGATGGATTGACACCACGGCTGCAACAACAGGCTCAAACACAGCAATGACTATGAGGATGGCAAGGGACTGGGCAGTGTTTTGTTCTTCTGTACATGGGGTCACTATGAGTCAGAACTGGCTAGATGGCACCTAACAACAACAAACTAAATTGAACAAAGATAGAATACCAGTGTGGGGGGAAATGAAACTGCCTTATGACATAAAGTTGTGTCATGCTATTTTTTACTGAAAAAGTTATTTATAAAAATATACACTAATTCCAAATATACTTACAAATATCACTGTGCCATGAGGTCCTGGAAGATTTAGAAAGAATACCTATTTGTTTAAGAAAACTGTACACTTTTCAGAAATATAACATGTGAACCCTGAAAATCCTGTGCAGAAAGAAAATAAGCAGGATAAAATACCATAGTAATATTATACATCTTTCCACTGATCATCCCCTGGCATATTATTAATCAACATTGAAAATATACACCGAGCAGTAAGTTGTATAGATCTCATACAACAGAGGACTACAGATTGGATATCAACTGGTGTCCAGAACAAAAACGAACGGGATTCCTGAGTACCTAGTTTGATCCTCCATCTCTTTCCCTAATAGTCTTATTTCTAAACTTCTTCATTCAATTAACATGCATCCTTATTTATCCTTCCCTCTAGACTATTTCCATTGATTCTGTGCATGGGTAAACATCTACCTCCCCTTACTGGTGATGACACAGTGATAGTGTCAAAGATTATAAAGATAGCATTCATTCTGGATATTTTATTCTGACTTACTTTACAGTTTATTACTATTCTCTTCAGCTATGTTTAATCTTTTGGTGGGAAGACTATAAGATGGCCCCCAATGATCCATACCTCATCATATCCATGACCTTGTGCAATCCCTTATCCTTGGCTGTGGACTGAAAAAATTATTTGTCTTCTTGTTAGCTGACTCTCTACAGGCTCTCTCCCTTGCTTACTTTGATGAAGCAACCTGTCATGTTGTGAGCTGCCTAAAGGACACACTTACCTGGCAAGGAACTGAGGGCTGCCTCAGCCAACATAACGCATGGAACTGAGGTACTCAGTCCAACGAACTGTCACGACAATGTAAATTTGGAAGCAGATCCTTCCCTAGCTGAGCCTTCAGATGAGACCACAGCTCTGACCAACACTTTGATTGCACCCTGAAACAGACCGAGTTAAACTATGCCCAGATTTTTGACCCACATAAACTAGGAGATAATAAATGTGTGTTGTTTTAAGCTGCTAAATTTGTGGTAATATATTATGCAGTGCCTTAGTTATCTAGTGCTGGTGTAACAGAAATAACATAAATGGATGGTTTTAACAAATTGAAATTTATTTTTTCACAGATTAGGAGGCTAGAAGTCCAAATTCAGGGTGCCAGCATTAAGGGAAGGATTTCTTTCTCCGTCAGCTGTGGGGCAAGGTCCTTGTCTCTCCAGCTTCTGTTTCCTGGTTCCTTGGAGATTTCTATGAGGTTTGGCATCAATCTTCCCTCGGGTCTAGGAGATTCTTAGCACAGGCATCCCAGGTCCAAAGGACACACTCTGCTTCTGGCTCTTCCTTCTCAGTGGTAGTAAGGTCCCTCTCCTCTCTGCTTGCTTCTCTCTCATTTTATCTCTTGTAAGATAAAAGGTGTGACTCAAGCAAGGGTGTGACTTGTGTAAGGGTAGTGATTCAAGATATACCTCACACTGATCCTGCCTCATTAAGATATTTAAAAAACCCATTGTTGTCAATTTGATTCTGACTCATAGTGACCCTACAGGACAGAGAACTGTCTCGTAGGGTTTCCAAGGAGCTGCTGGTGGATTCAAACTGCCGAGCTTTTGGTTAGCAGCTGTATCACTTAACCACTGCACCACCAGGGCTCCAGGTTAGTATATACAACATATCACAAAATGGAGGATAATTATATCAGATCACAAAATGGAAGACAACCACACAATACTGGGAATCATCACCTAGCCAAGCTGACCCATATTTTTTGGGTACACAATTCAATCCATGACATGCAGCAATAGGTAACTGATACAATCTGTCTGGAGTTCTTACTTCTGTTTACTGTTTTCTAGTTCTCAAATTTATACTTGACTCTTTTGCAAATCTACAGTGACTTTTTTTATAGTTTCTAATTATATATTAAAATTTTCAATCTTGTAAACGTTTAAAGTCTATTTCACAATTCAAATATTTAGTGCCCAGTGGGTCCATTTTTATTGTCTATTGGTTTTCATTTTTGCTTTCTCCTCCTATGCTTGGTTATTATGTAGAGATACTGTATTTGAAAATTTGTTTGTAGAAATAATTTGAAGCCTAGGAAAATGTTTTTATTGTTGTTGTTAGGCCCCCTTGGGTCGGTTCCAATTTGTAGTGACCCTATCTACAACGAAGCAAAACACTGCCCAGTCCTGCTCCTCTAGATTTGCATCTTTCAAGTTACTGGAGCATTAGAAATCTCCGATCACTACAATCCACATTCAAAATTTCAGATTTTCTGAGCTACCCAGATGACTTGATTCTAAGCTGTACTCTGTGTGAATGATGGTTTACATTTTGTTCACCCTTACTCCTAGTACGCTGTCCTTCAGGGTCTCAAACCAAGACATTCTACCAAAGTCCCAATCGTGGGGGTCCTATACTCTAACTTTTGTCCTTCTATTCTCATGAGGATGTTCTCAGTCTCCTCCTCTTGGTTAACAAATCCCCCCACCTCCAGAGAAAAAGCATGCCCCAATACTAGGCTCATCTTTCTGGATTTCCATTCTTTTCTAGGTATCAGCCTGGCAATTACTCACTACCTTGTTAGTTCTCCAGTACATTCAACTGGATGTTTGTTATATTTAGTCGGGAGTTACAGTTGTCCTCAGGAGGAAGACTGGACCAAATAATCTAGCCTACCATTTTTCAAAGCAGAAGTTGAAGGTTTTTTGTTTTTGTTTTGTTTTGTTTTTTGACAGGTCCCTTCACAGTTTTCTAGCTAGTGTATGTTTGAAACACCGTTGGGGCACATTTTCTAGTCTAATAAAGGCACAACCCTGTATAAGCAGCCTAACTATTTTTCCCCAAATAGGGAGGGAGGTGCTGCAGGCAATGCATTTTAGCCTAAAAAAAGAGAAACTTAACTAATTTGTTAATTTCTTTATAATAACACACAATTTTCATAAAACCATTCTGAGTGCATATGTTTGAATTAAAAAAAGTAAAGCAACCACTTCATAATCATTTACATAGATAATTAATGGAAAATGAAGCATGATTATTTTCCTCTATCTTCAGTTTTTCTAAACTGGCTGATGTATGAGTTTTTGCTAAGTCTACATGTCACTGAACAGTGGGATAAAACCACATTTTGTCCAAAAACGCAAAAGATAAAATGCAAATGAGATCTCATTTGCACTTATCAACTTGGATTTCCCATCGGTTTTATTCATTTCTAGAGAATAATACTTCATTTAAAATCCAATGGCAGTTCCATTATACAACTGTAAAAAAAAAAAAAAATCAGATTATCTTGTAACTATAATATCTAAAAAAAATTAAAAAGCCAAAAGTATAACCCAAACGTTAAACCTCAGACTTCTGTACAAACTATTATAAAAGTTTCAAAAGCCAATTTCAACTGTCAAACACTATTTACAGAAAGTTAGAAAGTGGAATGCACAATTCTGTAAGATGACACAGAACACAAAATACAATTAAGATCTGAGACAGAATTTAGTATATTTCAAGCAGAGGAAAAGAACAAAAATGTGATTGAAAAATGGAGATTTTTACTAAAAAGGACGACTTACAGCAACATTTAAAACAGGCTAATTACAAGAGTATTCTTAAAGTTGCATAGTCATATAAACTATATTTAATACAGAGATAAGCTTATTTGGATAGCAACCTTTACCAAATTTTAGTCTATCTAAAGCTACAATTTTTACTAATTTCTATAATACAATTTTTTAAAATTATTGTGCCTCGTATATTTTATATGAATCACCTTACCTCTTATTTTAAAAACACTTAATTCAAGCATTATTTAAAATGGGCTAGAATTTAATATAAAATGAAATATGCATAGTAATTAACTTACTGCTCTATTAAAATACTTCATGAAAAAAAACCTAAGTACTTTGTTGTTAGTAAGTTTTCAGTTTTGAGGGACGAACTACCTAAGTTACGATACACGTATGATGAAACTTACATAAAACATTTTCTTGAAAATAAATATAATCAAGAAACTTTTTTTTCAAATATAATCCAATTTCACAATAACATTGCTTATTATGAAATGGAATTGACATGAGATGGTGGTTCCTTATTAGAGTCTATCCAAGAAAGAGAATTAGTTTCTTTAATCAAAATAATTTTTTTGTGATTGTATGTATTTTCTGGGAAGTTTGGTAAAATAAAAAATTAGGGGAGGGGAGTTGCCCATAATCTCATCACCCAGAACTGTTCAGTTACAATGGTGATGCTTGTAAGTTCAGATATGAAACACAAACTTGACATCAAACTGTAATTTTGAATGTACTTGTAAATATATTTAAACCCATGGGATATTATGAGGCCCCCTAGGTAGACTGTGAATAAAGAAAAGATGAAGCCTAAAACAGAATCCTGAGATACACCAATATTTGAAGAAAGGTAACAGCAAAGGAAGATATCAAAGAATGGTCAATGAGGTAGGAGAAAATCTAAGAGTAGCATTTACTGAAGGGAATAAAAGACACCGCTTCAAGAACGAAGAGGCTGTCAGCTGTGCTAAATGCTTCAGACATACGGAGTTAATTATGGACATAGAACTGTCCAATGGATTTTGCTACATGGAGGTCAATGACTATGCTGATAATCAGTTTCAGAGAAACCCAAACCAGAACTGAACTATACAACCTCATGAAAATCAACTGAAAAACTCTTTAACTTAATGAGCTAGTTAAGTTGGCCTTTTACAAAATAAATATATAATTATTAATATCAGCTACATAAAGTTAAAAAGCTATAAACAAACAAAAAAAAGAAATATAATTAGAAAGAAAAAAAAATCCATTCACAATTACATAAAAATCTAGGGATAAAAAAAGAAATATGTAGAGATCAACAAAAAGAAAATACTAAACTTTGCTGAGATAGAAAAGATGTTTAAATAAAGAGGTGTCAAACTAGAAAGATTGACTACTTTAAATTCATTAGTTCACATTCATTCAACACACATTTATTAAATGCCTATTTCTAAGATTCTAGGCAAGCAAAATACATGAAGACCAAGGCCTTGTCCTATTTTATTTCAATGGAAATATTGCTAATATTTTGTCATTAAACATGAGTAGGGTGTTGATTAGTATAAGACTTCCATTAAAGCATCTTAGTTATCAAGTGCTGCTGTAACAGAAATACCACAAGTGGATGGCTTTAACATACAGAAGTTTATTCTCTCACAGTCTAGTAGGCTAGAAGTCCAAATGCAGGGTGTCAGCTCCAGGGGAAGGTTTTCTCTGTTGGCTCTGGAAGAAGGTCCTTCTCATTAATCTTCCACCTGGACTAAGAGCTTCTCCGCACAGGAACCCCATGTCCAAAGGACGCACTCTCCTCCCGGCATTGCTTTCTTGGTGGTATGAGGTCCCCTTCTCTGCTCATTTTCCTCTCCTTTTATTTCTTGTAAGATAAAAGGTGGTGCAGGCCACACCCCAGGGAAACTCCCCTTACATTGGCTCACGCATTCGACCTGAGCAAGGGTGTTACATCCCACTTTCATCTTCTTTACCATAATCTAATCTTGCCTCATTAACCACAAGCAGAGATTAGGATTTACAATGCATAGGAAAATTATATCAATCACAAAATGGAGGACAACCACACGATACTGGGAATGGTGGCCTAACCAAGTTGACACGTTTTGGGGGGACACAATCCAATCCATGACAGTATCTTTCTATTAATATGTATCTAATTTTCCTTTCTTTTAAAATCAGGAATGAGAATTTTATCAAAAACCTTGTTTTTCCTCCTTTGAACTACTGATGTTCTCTATTAGTATATTTCCTAACATTAATCCATTACTGAATTTCCATGATTAATTTTCTATTGTGGTAGATTCTTTTAATTACTGTTGACTTTGGTAGGTTAGCATTTTGGGGGATTTTCTGCATTTATATTGAAATGTGCATTTAACCTATACATTTTTAATGATTCTTTTCTAGCAGAGGAATGGGCTCATACAATGAATTCAGTAGCATTCCAAACTTTAGGTCTGTTTCACAGAAATTTTAAAGAATTTATGGATAAATTGTATGGCTCTGGATTCTTTTGGGAAGGTTTCTTAAAAATGTTTTCAGTTTCTTCCATGGTCTATTTAAACATTCTCTCTGTACTTGATTTAAGTTTATTAGTTTATATTTCCCAGGGGAAAAAAATGTCAAAATTTTTTTGCTATACAATGGTATTTTCTTATTTATTTACAGCCACCTCCATGTGTATTACTTCACCTTTTGCAATCCTAAATTTTTTTTTTCCTTCTTGGTTAGATTTGTTAGAGATTTTACTCATAGGAGGGGCTAGGGTAATGAACCAATTATTCAATCTATTTGTCAATTTTGTTCTCTTTTCCAATTCAGTCTTCTACATTTATATTTTTTCTTCCCATTTTCCTTAGGTTTGGTTTGGGTTTTTCTCTTACTCATCAGGCAAATGCCAATTTTATTCTCTTAATTTTTATAAACACATTGTTTTTGTTGTGTGACATCAGGTCAGTTTTTGACTCATAGTGACCCCATGTGACAGAGTAGAACTGCCCTATAGGGTTTTCTAGGCTATAATTTTTATGGGAGCAGATCACCAAGTCTTTCTTCTGTGAAGCCACTCAGTGGGTTCAAACCGCCAACATTTCAGTTAGTAGCTGAGCACTTAACCGCTGCACCACCACATAGCATTAAGAATTTGTCACTAAGTAAGTTGGTAAACAGGCTTCAAACCTGAGACTGCAAAGAGCAGAAGACAGAACACTTCCAGAGTTGTGCAATGATAGTGAAAATTTCTTCGAACCTCATGTTTTATCTTTTAAGAAACATGTAGTTGGTTACTTTCCCCCATGTTTTTTAATATAAAAAATAAATTTCCTCAAAATATTCAAGCAAAGTTAATTGACAACTGCAGAGGAAGATGAGTCATGCTTATTTAGCAGTTATCTCCCATAGCACCTTCACACAGCCCCAGGAATAAACATACCCAATACAACTTTGGTTATCTCCCATTAGCCAAGATGTCCATTTTAGTCTAGTCAGTTTTACTTCTACATTGAGAAAATGCTGTTTTGGTCAAAAAAATCAATTTTGTCAGGTAGAGAAAATGTACAAATGTCTAGGTCATCTAAAAATATCTCTGACTAAAAAGGAAAAGGCAGAGTAAACCTAGCTTTTACTTTTAGATTCTGATATAGCTCTGGGTGTGTTTCATTATATATCGAATATTCTGCTCAGGCATATTAATAACAATACAAATTATTTTCATTTTTAAATGATTAGGTGTTTCTGGTTTAAAATTGTATTAATAATTTCTGGATATGTTGTGGTGTGGACAGCATTTATGATTACATAATCCTGCTTTCAAGAATTTCGACACTTTCTCTAGCCTAATGATTTTGCGTAACTGTTCTCTCACACTTTAAAAGATCTATTCTGTCTAAAAGGCATCAAATTTCACTTATTAAGCCAACTTTACTAATTTTTCATTTTTCTATTTCCTTATCTTTAGTTGCTCCAACTTCTAAAGACTAAGATGTATATTAACATTTCACATACCAATTCCAATTTCCTTTATTTGTTCCTTTTTTTTTTTGACCTTAAATTGTTTGAAATTAATATTGCTAACCCTGCTTTAGGAGTTCCTGGGTAGTGCAAATGGTTAAGTGCTAACCCAAAGATTTGCAGTTCAAATCCACCTAGAGTCACCTTGGAAGTAAGGCTTGGTGATCTGCTTCCAAAAGATCACAGTTTTGAAAACCCTATGGGTAGCAGTCCTACTCTGTACATGTGGAGTCACCATGAGTCAAAAGTGACTTGATAACAACCACCACCAACCGAAACATTTATTTATCTTTGCCTAATAAGACTTTGTCTACTTATAGTTATTCATTTTGATTCCTATTCATTGGCACCTCCCATTAAATGATTTGCAAACTAACTGCAGTACATTTTCAATAAGTTTACTTTATAAGACACTTGGGTGTTCTTACGTTATTTTCAATTGTTCTACACACCTGCTGCTATTCACAAGGTTTTCACTGGCTAATTTCTTTAGAAGTAGATTGCCAGGTCCTTCTTCCTAGTCTGTCTTAGTCTGGAAGCTCCACTGAAACCTGTTCACCATGAGTGACTCTGCTGGTATTTGAAATACTGGTGGCATAGCTTCCAGCATCACAGCAACATGCAACTTACCAAAGTACAACAAACTGATGGACCTCTTTTAAGTGTTAAAAAGCAAAGATGTCACTTTGATGGCTAAGGTGTGCCTGACCTAAGCCATGGTATTTTCAATTGCCTTATCCACATGCAAGAGCTGGACAATGAATAAAGAAGACCGAAGAAGAATCGATGCCTTTGAATTATGGTGTTAGTGAAGAATATTCAATATACCATGGA
>NW_004444010.1:147439-159631 GCF_000243295.1 Trichechus manatus latirostris | reverse complement strand
CCTGAGATCACCTTTTTAGCAGAAAAGCAGAGTGACACACAAAAGTAAAGGATATTACCCGTTAGATCAGTGCGCTACTAAAAAAAATCTGTATGAGTCCAAAAGGTCAACATTTAATCCAAAGCAAAGATGAGATGATAAGGGGGCAGGGAAACTAGAGTACTGGAAATAGAACAAACAGAACATAATTAAAGAGAAGGTCAACACAATGTGGAAAATGTAACTAATGTCACTGATCAATCTGTATAGAAATTGTCCAATGGGAACCTAACTTGCTGGGTAGACTTTCACGAAAAACACAATAAAATATTATTAAAAAAGAAATTAAAAAAAGAACCAGTTCAAATGCCACTTGCCCTAAGATACAGGTTTTATATTGGTTGGTCAGAATTAACCTACCTTTTATCTAAACTCGTACCAGTGTTGTACTGTAGCACTGACCACAATCTATATACTGCATTATTGGAAAAGTAAAAGTTGACTCTGGAGTCAGACCTGGGTTAAAATTCCAACCCTGCTACTTTCTAACCTGTTTGACCTTCAACATGTTATTGGGCTGTCTGTGCCATTTCCTCATCTGCAAAATGGAAATAACAGTACCTAATTTATGGAACGGTCATGAAGATTAAATTAGCTAATATGTGTAAAATACTTATATCAGGTCCTAGCATATAAGTGCTATATGACATCCCAATATATATGGATATATGTGTGAGGTGTGTTTTCCTCAACATTTGAAAATAAGAAAAACTGTTACAAGGGAATGAAACAAGTAATACGATAAAATAAGAATTTTTTAAAAAAAAACAAACCCATTACCGTCAAGTCGATTCCGACTCGTAGCAAAACTATAGGACAGAGTAGAACTGCCCAGTAGGGTATCCAAGGAGCTGGTGGATTCAAACTGCTGACCGTTTGACAATTAAATAGGAAATAAATATAATCAGGGAAAGCTTAGGAAAGAAATGACATTTCAACTGAATCCCAACATTATTTTAATTAGTATTTTAAGAGCACTTTCACGTGCTCATTTAACCTTACAATTTGTTGAGATTATTGTTTTACAGAAGCAGGAAATTGAGGACAACTCAAATTCACTGAGTTAGAAAGCAAGAGATAAGATTAAGAGATCTCATTTTACTTGGAGTTTAGTACAGGTGCTCTCTATACATCTGCATTTTCCCATAAAGGATGAATGGAATAGCAGTACCCAGGTTGGGACAGGACTAACAGTTAAAAAAAAAAGAACAGAATTCCAAGTTTAGGACACTGTTTAAATAAAAGAATGGTGGCGTAAAATTACATGGCATTCTAGGTAAATTACATGGCATTCTGGGTAAATTGAGAGAGCTAGAGATGAAACACTTACATAATGCCTTGTAAAGTATGCATTACTTCTTTTAATTGATAGTCCTTCAGTTTAGCAATCATGTGTCATAAATAATCCCTAGGCTTCTAGCCTGAAGCATCTATCAATATAACTATGGCCTTTGCCTTCCTTATTAAGGAAAAAGAAAAGTAAATAGAGCAATTAGTCATATGACTAAAGTAAATAGGATATTTTATATATTCACAATAGGTTATATAAAATGTGCAAGGATGATCTTAGAAAAGCAATTCTTTGTCCCCACTAAAAATTATTTGAATGAACCTTAATTCTCAACAAGATTAACAATTTTACTGACAACTGATTTTCAAATATATTAAAGCTAGTTTTCTAATCTTTGGGGTACAGCAAATGACACTGATTGAAATATGTTAACATTACTTCTAAAAGGTGCTAAGAAGCTAAGCTGAATATAATTTACCAGTTCTATTATTAATCAAGGAGCCCTGGGGTGACACAGTCGTTAAGTGCTCAGCTGCTAATCAAAAGGTCGGTGGTTCGAACCCACCGGCCGCTCAGTGGCAGAAAGATGTGGCAGTCTGCTTCCGTAAAGATTATAGCCTTGGAAACCATATGGGGCAGTTCTACTCTGTCCAAAAGGGCTGCTATGAATCGGAATTGACTTGACAACAACGAGTTTTTTTGCTTTTACTATTAATCATCTGTGGGATCTTCAACGTGTCACTTAATGCCCCTGGGCCTCAGTCTGCTTTATGGGCAAAGTATCGTTCATGTTTTGAAGGGGTTTGGGTAGGACTCTGAAACTCTATACTGCGTTATTAACAACAAAAGATCAACATCTAAAGTATTGTCCTTACATTACTTTTAAAATCCAACTCTATTAATGCCAAGGTATTGAAAATACCTCAATTAGTCTCATCAACTGGCCACGCATAAATAAAGTTATTTTTAAACAACATACTATGTGTAAAAATAAATCTTTTAGTGACATATTTTGAGCAGAATGAGAAGTTCAATCATATATTAATGTATAAAATAGTTGTTGCACTTACATGAAATATCTAGAACAGGCAAATGTATACAGACCTAAGGTTATTAGCGTTTACCAGAGGCAGCTGGGAAAAATAAAGGAAAAAGGGAATCAATGCTTATGTTAAAAGTGATGGAAAAAAATGGAAGAGGATAATGGTGATGGTTGTACAACATGATGAATACAATTAATGTCACTAAATTGTACATGTAAAGAATGTTGAGATGTCAAATGCTTTGTTACATATGTAAAATCTACCACAATAAAAAAAGGAAAAAAATTAATGCAGTTAATATCTAACCATTACAAGTCTCATTATTAAAATTCCTTTTATTGTTACTTTAGTGAAATTTAAGTAACCCCAAAGTCCTGAACAAAATGTTCTGTTAGCTTTCCAACAGTTGTGATTTGTTGTTCTCTTTTGGTCTACTCAGTAGAAAATGAACTAACTGAAGTAGAACATCATCATTAAAACCTTTTACCTCATTATCTTCGATTGTTTCATAAAGAGGCTTACTGTGTGTCCCCCAACATATATTTTTACGAGGGTTATTCTGATCAGCTTGTGCAGTCAATGCCAAAGTATTTAACTGGTAACAGAAAAAGGAAAAGTATTTTCCATCTGTGATCACGCCCTGGGAGACAAAAGGCCGGGTAACATCTGCTTCACTCCAGAATCCTGTAGAAGAAAGTTATGCTGAAATTTACAAATATATTTTAGCAAAACAAACAAAATCTAACACATTAGAACGTATCAAATATATCCTAAAACCTTGATATTTTACCTGCCAAATTCCTGAAGATCTCAAAGTTTTCTATTCTCCATTCTAACCCTATATTCCATTTTTGCATTAAAAATTACTTCCTACCTTCTAGTATCCCCAAAGATCCATGGGTGGCACAAGCAGTTTGTACTCAAACTACTAACCAAAAGGTTGGTGGTTTGAATCCACTCATTGGTGCCACAGAAGGCAGGCCTAGCAACAATTTACATCTTTAAGATTGTTGTGGTTAGTCGCTGCCGAGTCAATTCTGACTCATGGCCAAGTAGAACTGCTCTGCAGGGTTTTCAAGGCTGTAACCTTTTAGAAGCAGATCGTCAGAAGGTGCCTCTGGGTGGGTTTGAACCACCAATCTTTTGGTTAGCAGTCCAGTGCTTAAACACTGTATCACCCAAGGACTCCTTCTGTAAAATTATAGCCATTTAAAACTCTATGGAGTTAGTTCTACTCTGAAATACATGGAGTCATGTTTTCCACCTAATAATCATCAAGCCTATTTACTTCATCAAATCAACACACGCACATACACAAAACACCTTCCGAAAAATTGTCATTCTAAGGGTTTCACTAGTGTCCTTAGACAAACTCAGTGTCTTCGTTCCACATTTCAAAATTGGTTTGATGAACCGTCGTCACTGCCTGGCATGTCTATCTGATAAACTTTAGGAACCTTTACTTCACTATGTAAATCTTCTAGGTACTTCCTGTTGCAGGATGACTGGCTTCAATACACTTAACTCCAACTACCACAATCAAGCAGTAACTTTCTCCGTACGTATTTTATATCAGTCTTAATGGAAATAACCAATGAATAATATTGCTAAAACATGGAATTTATTCTATCATAAAAAGAGGTGCTTTTTCTTTCAAGAAAAAAGTGTCATTCTAATATCTTCAAAGAAGTTTCCTCTTACTTTCTCTGATTCTATCTATTCCTATTTTCACTCTCTCCATTCATTTCTATTACAGAAATGTAAGCCAACAATTTTTGAATTAAAGATTAATAAAATATATAAAGAAAAAAGGTGAACCTAGCAATAATTAAATCTGTATTAAAATTCCTCCTGGGTGTTTATATAGGATTAATCTAGTAGTACATTATATTACTTTAAGTTTTGAAACAAAATTCAGATGTCTCACAATGGGCTCTGGAGTCCTATGTGATCTGGCCTGTGGCTTCCTTTATACCACCTCCCATTGATCTCCCCCTCACTTACCTCATTAACCTTCATACTGTTCCTTAAATACTTCAAGCCTGTTCCTACCTCAGACACTTACTTGCTGTTCCTTTTGCCTAAAAGTGTCTTCCTTCAGATTTGTGCATAGCTACCTCCTGACCATACAGATCTCTGTACAAATGTCATTTTTTAGAGACATCTCCTGAATTACTCTAAACAGATTCTGCCCCACACCTCATTCATATACTCATTCCATAAACCACTCCACCCTTTACTCTGAATATATTTTCTTCATAATATTACCACTAACCAAAAATATTACATGTTTATTATCTTCCACTTTCTCCACTGTGATATAAGCTCCAGCAGGGCAGGATCTGGATCTGTCTGACTTGTTCAATACTGTATCTCCAGGGCTAACAGTGCCTGGCAATCAATGTTTACAGAATGAATGAATGCTCTCCTAATTCACATCTTGGATGTGACCTTTAAAGAAATTATACTGGATGGCCTTGATGAATTCTAACAATATATTCTATTATACCATTTCCTTTTCTAGCTTCAGAAATGTCTTTAAGAAGCTGTTGTCATCTCCAAAGAGCTGACTTACTTGACCACAGGGTTGCTGACATACTTGAGGAACTGATCAGAAAAAAATACATTCACACAGAGGTGATCAAAGTAACTACCTAAGTGCACTTGCCAATTTTAAATGCAAAACATTTCACTATGGTTTTTAAAACACTGTATTCTGTGCCAATGCAAAACTTCTCAAAGTGATTCAACCTACATTTTAACCCAAAGAAAATGATTTGAACTATTAAATTCTTAAAATGCCAGGGATATCTTCCGAGAACAGCAATACCATACAACTAGTTTTACCTTGATACATAGCTTGTGCTCCAGTCCAAGCGAAAAGGCTTGCAATAGCATTAGCTCGAAAAACAACTTCTATCTGATCGGCACAGTTCTGTTTCAAAAGCCTTTCCCTTTTTAACTTGTCAGGTAACAAATGAAACTGGGTGTGACCATAACAGTATGGATCTGCTGTTTTTGAGCCTAAAGAATGAAATAAAAACATTTCACGTGAAATGCACATGTAGAACATGTCTTTAGTATTAGCTTCAAACCCATCTTTCTTCTTTACACATCAGGTACTCAGTATTCAAAACACACAAATTGGAATGGTTGGTTTTCTTATTGATTATAATGAAGACAAACTTCACATGAAACTACAATCTCTCAATCCGCTAGCTATCACCAAGCTCATTATGACAGAGGATAAGTCATAAAACTATGTATAAAAACTATGATTTAAATTATCTCCAATCCTTCAGTCATCATTGGGGGCTTTGTTACTTGTCTCATCATATTCACCAGAGGATACAAATACCTGATGACTTTTAAAACCTCCCTTATTATTTTAATTGTAATGATTAAATACAAACAAGAGACTTCTGCAAAAAAACCAAAAAAAACTAATCACTGTCTCAAGTACAGTCCAAAACTTGTTATTCTAGCTAATAAATGAACAAAGCCCAATAAGAACAACTAAAATTAAATACTGCTTATTCACAAACATAAAGAAAAGAAAGATTACTGGGTGGGAAGGAGGGGAAAACAGGGAGTTTTTGCTTAGGGGCATTGAGTTAATGTTAATGGTGGTAGGATAACTTGGAAAAGGATAGTGATAATGGTTGCACAATATGAAGAATGTAATCAATGTCACTGAATTTTACATGTAGAAATTGTTAAGCTGGCAAATGTTTTAGTGTATTTTCATAACAATGAAAAAATACTGCTTATTCAGTAGAATTAAGTAAAATTTAAAAGGTGAACTGAAAAAATATTCTCTTCCCAATTTTCGTGCACAAGATTATGAGGTTATGAATTACACTGTTTGCTAACTGTCTGAACCTCTTAATCATCATGAGTTAATTTTTCACTGTAGCTAATGATCTAAATACACATGGGACACTTTGAACACATTTATGGCATAAAAGGTCAAGAGAAACTTACCAATAAATATGGTGTTCTCGTATTGCCGTTTGAATAACGGAAGTTTGTCTGGCTTACAATTCATAACAGGGATTTCTATAGGAACAGAATAATCCAGTGGTACAAACTTAAAAAAGAAGAAAAGACACACTAAATTCACAGCAGTATCAGTATGCATTTTATTCATATTCTTATTAGAGTTTTTAAAATATTAAATGTTTTTATGAAATGATTTGGTAACACCTTGTCTAAAAATAGACCAAATGGCCCAAATCTAGCCAGTCACCTGTTTTTACAAATTAGTTTTACTGAAACACATTTGTTTACATATTGTGTATGGCAGCCTTTACATTGTAACGGCAGAGCTGAGTAGCTGCAACAGAGAACCTATGGCTTGTGGAACCTAAAATATTTACTAACTGGATCTTTTAAAAGAAGCCCTGCTGGCACAGTGGTTAAGCGTGTGGCTGCTAACCAAAAGATCGGTAGTTCAAACCCACCAGGTGCTCAGGAGAAGAAAGATGTGCAGTCTGCTTTCATCAAGATTTCAGCCTTGGAAAACACTATGCAGTAGCTCTACTCTGTCCTATAGAGTTGCTATGAGTTGGAATTGACTTGACGGCAATGAGTTGGATTGGTATTTTGGGATCTTTTAAAGAAAAAGTGTGTTGACCCCTGACATTACAGACAACACTCAAAATATGCTAGCTGTTCTCCAGAACTCCAAATACTTAAAAGGACCTACCTCATAACTGCAAAATGCTCTGATTTATTACTACCTAGTGTTGTTGTTATTCGTTGCTATTGAGTCAGTTCTGATTCATGGCAACTGTTATGGATTGAACTATGCCCCCCCTCCCCCCAAAAAAAACAAACCCAATGATTCCAACTTACAGCGGCCCTACAGGACAGAGCAGAACTGCTTCATAGGGTTTGCAAGGCTGAAATCTTCATGGAAGCAGACTGGTTATAATCCCAATTGAGAACAGACTTTCTTTGTTATATTAATGAGGCAAGTATGAGTGTAAGGTGTGTCTTAAATCAATCTCTTTTGAGATATTAAAGAGTAGATTCAGCAAGCAACTAAACAAGCACAAAGAAGGAGAAATTACACACCACATGATCACCAAGAACTTAAGAATAGAAGCTGAAAAGAGTCAAGGACCTTCCCCCAGAGCGGACAGAAGGAAACGTTGCCTGGACCTGTGCCATCCTCACAATCTTTGGTATGTTTCAGTCCATTGTTGCAGCTATTATGCCAATCCATCACATGGAGGGTTTCCTTCATTTTCTCTAAATGAAATAATAGTTTGCTCTTCTGGCAGTCCACAGTATATTCAACACTGTTCTCTAACACCATAATTCTAATGTGTCAATTCTTCTTCAGTCTTCCTTTTTCATTGCCCAGCTTTCACATGCATAGGAGGTGACTGAAAAGACCATGGCTTGGGTCAGGTGCACCTTTGTCATTAAAGTGACATCTTTGTTTTAAGATTTTAAAGATCTTTTACAGTAGATTTACCCAATGCAATACGTCCTTTGATTTCTTGACTGCTGCTTCCATGTCGTCCACTTTAAGATACAATCATAAACTATTACTAAAGTTTTTACATTAAGATAAAGATGTGTATTGTCCTGAAAACGGATGACTTCATCCCAGTTAATATGAATAGTTGACCTCTGCAGAATATATCATAGAAGATTAAAAAGCTAAAAGAAAATTTCAGACATCTGAAAGAACCCTGAAAGCAAGGATCCATCCAAATTTTTTTATCCTACCATGCTCATTATCTAGTCCTCCGATGATATTTTCTACATCATGTGTCAGTAGTTATATACATACATACAAATCCTTACCTCCGTAAGCTGCTTGGATATTCGAATCTGGTTGTGTGGTTTATCATCTATCTGGTATCGCAAAGCATCAACTCGACCTTTCCGATGACCACTTGGAATAATTTCTTCACCACGCATCCAGTAAAAGTGAACTGGGCGCTTACAATCTACCAAAAGATATTAAAACATTTTTCATTTGATCATTTAGATAAAATTGGCTACCATTAGCACACTAAAGAACACTAACTTAATAATACAGAACTTTAGAATGATTGTGTCTAATTAAAAAAAAAAAAAATTACTCTTTGATGTATGATATCTAGTCTGATTCATGTGGTAATTTAACTTAAACTATCACAACTTAAATATGTGTGCCAATCCTATGCTGAACAATAACCTAAAAGTTTTCTCAATCAAAAAGAAACATAAAGAAAATAAGGCCAACAGGAATACCAGCCACCAGAAACAAAAGTAGTAACGAGTCAGAACTATCCTATGAATTATTAATTCAATTTCCACAATAATTCTCAAAAGTTAAGTATTGCTGTCATCATGTCCATCTTATACAAGCAGAACCAGGATCAGACAAGGTAAAGGAAGGTTTCTCAGGCCACCAATCTAGTAACTCATTGACTAGTCAAGAGCCCATGTTTTCTTCAAGACCATTTTCTTCCCAACTGAGGGAGAGAAGTAACATGAACACGACAAGCCTCAGTTGAGCACTCATCTATAGTAATACCAACATTAATTCAATAAATATTTATTAAATTACCTACTGGGTGGCAGATATAAAACGATGAACGAATCAGAAATGTTGATTTTTAAAACTGTCCATCTGTTAACTACTTTCCATGTCTGCACTGAACAGTTAATGGAAGTTGTTGATTGTTTACTGAGAACCCAGAATGGCTGGGTTTGATTCCTGGCCCCCAAAGCTACCAGGTATAAAGCCTTCCGTGCATTTAAGGTTTCTGCACCTCAGATTTTTTATTTATAAAGCAATGCTACCTACTGTGAACAATTATTGTGAGGATTAAATTATTTGGCATACAGAAACCTGGCACACAGTTAAGTACTCAATAAACGTTTGGTATTGTAGTTAATATTGCATTTAATCTTCACAATTCTATGGTAATATACTACTATCGTAATCCCCGTCTTTAAAATGCGAAAAATTAGGTTAAAAGACAATCCCAGATCTGCCCCACTCTCTTAGAGCCCCTTCTCTTAACCATCACAGCTCTTCCATTTGGCTAGGCTGTCACAGAATCAAGGACTGGAGTCCTGGTGAGCTTCGGCTACTAGTCCAGGGATGTACAACTAGTAGGTGGCAGCGCAAGCACCAGAATCCGATCTCCAAAATCCTAACGCAGTGACTGCTACTAAAGCTGGCTCCCGCGTAGGAGCGAAAGGACTGAAAAAAGTGACAAAGCTGAGAGGAAAACTTGACTATGGGGCCAACGGCCGCGGAGCCGCTCCCTCTTAATCCCCACCTTCCCCGCCAGGTGTGGCTGACCCCGGACTCACCGATGGCCGCGGCTGCCAAGGCTGGGTTGTGCGGGCTGAGCAGGCCCACCAGGGCGGCCACCAGCTGGTCCAGAAAGGGCGAAGCGATAGCCTCGCGGTCCTGGTAGAGGGGCGCGCGCCGCTTGCGCCGCAGGTAGAAGTGCTCCTGCAGGAGACAGTCACAGGCGGCCGCGCGCAGGGAGGCCAGTTCCAACGCAGGCGCGGGCTCCACCAGAGGCGACGGCAGGCCCGACAGGAACACGGTCTTGGTGAAACCCTGGTACCAGCGGTCGGCGTTCCGGGCGAAGGTCTGCGGGTAAACCACGTACTTCATGAACTGCATCTTCGTCAGGATTCGCAATTTCTGATCCACCGACTCGGCCGCGTGCACCGCCGCCTGCCATCGCTCTATCCGCCGCTGCCGCGCCGCCTTGCTTTTGGCAGTCAGGGAGGCCACAATCGGCGGGTAGCGCGCAACGGGAGCCGACGCGACATCTGGGCCAGACGTCTCTGGAGCCACGACGTCCACCTTGGCCGCGGTGTGCAGTGAGAGCCCCCGAATGCGAGGCAGGAGCCCCCAACACCTGGCCGCCGCCATTTTTGCCGTGGGTTCCGGGCCCAGAGGTCAATTTCAGCAACTGTCCCTGCCCTCTTGTCGTAGGGACCAATCGGGAAGCGGAATCTGAGCCAGGCTTGCGGAGGCAGATTTTCAATAGGCTTGAGGTACGCTGCGTCATCACGTCTTAGCCAATCAGATCTCTCCTTTAAGTTAGGTTTTAGGAGGACTTGGAATCGACTCGACCGCAGCGGAATTGGTTTTTTTCAGTTTGGTGTTTGTAGAGGAGCCCTGGCAGCGCAGTGGGTAAAGCGCTCGGCTGCTAATCAAAAAGTCAGAGGTTAGAACCCACCAGCTGCTCTAGGGTAGAACGATATAGCAGTCCGCTTCGTAGAGATTTAAAGCCTTGGAAACCCTATGGCGCAGTTCTACTCTGTCCTATAGGGTTGCTATAAGTGGGAATCAAGTTTGGTTTTGGTTTGGGTACTTCTCGAGGAGCCCTGATAACGTAGTGGTTAAGCGCTGGGCTGAAAACTGAAAGGTCAGCGGTTCAGGACACACTAGCTGCTCTCGCAGGGGAACGATGTGACAGTTATCTTCCGTAAAGATATACAGCTCTATGGGACAGTTCTACACTGTCCTACAGCGTCCCTAGGAGTCGGAATGACTCCAGGGCAGTGGGTTGGGTGCTTGCAGATGAAAGGAAGTACTCGCGGGCCAATGAGTTTCACCGGTAGGCCAGGCAGAAATGAAACCTTTAAATAGGAGATGCTGCCTACCACCTAGGTAGCTTTTAGGATCCCCGCGACCTTCTTGCTGGAAACATTCTACAAGGAAACCTGAAGCTCTTGGCTAAGCTTACTGGTTTAGTCTGTGTACCGCACACCACTTCTTTTCGGTGCTCCATAGTTCTTGAGGTAAAAGCTTATTTTTGAAAATACTGTACTAGTATGTCTTTTGCCGATACCTGCTGATTTTAAAAATAATGCAAGCGTCATTCATAGATGCTCACACCATTCTCAGCTATCATACTATTCCTATTCTTTGAGGAAGTATTCTATATATTTCTCAACGTTAATTAATAATTTGTTTAATGATATAATTTACAAAAGGAGGAAATATACTTTTACTTGGATTTAACTGGAGAAAACAAGGAAATAAGGGAAACAGATTGTCTTTAAATTTTCCTCTGTGTTATAACCAATTATTTCAAAATGAGTTGATTCTTACTAATTAATCTGTGAGCTCTTTGGAGCAGAGACTTTTATTTTTGAATCTTCAACAACCAGTCTAAATCTGTGCATAGTGGGTGTTCACTAGGTATCCACTGGGGAAAAAAAATCACTAAATTACTAACAATCTAAGCTGATTTCAGCTAATGTAATTTATTGATTCACTCCCATATTACAATGAGGAACTGGAATAATACTAATTTGGATTTATTGCAATAATTCTTGAAGGTGTTGAAAACCAAACGTTTTGTTGCTAAAAGGAAGTTATAATTGTATATCTTTAAGAGCCATCTGGTATAACTTAACTATGAAATCAAGTCTATAAATTAGCATTTAGAAGAAAATCTCAGTTTTATTAATAATCTAGAAATTACAAGCAGAATCTCAAATATCCCTTTGAAATTAGCAACAAAAGGAGCACATGGAAGACTTGAGATCTTTAAACTCATATTCAGTATTTAAAGGGTAAAAATGAGGTGACCAATGTTACCTAACTTGATTGACAATTTCTTCTGTAAAGAAATAATAAATATGTACTTACAGCATGCATCATAGAAATATTAGATCAATATTCTTAGAAATTCTCATGCCATTCATGTCTGGGATCTTAAAAGCTTACAAGCGGCCATCTAAGATGCATCAGTTGGTCCCAACCACCTGGAATAAAGGAGAATGAAGAACACCAAAGACACAAGGGAAGTATTAGCCCAAGAGACAGAAAGGGCC
>NW_004444010.1:135920-146767 GCF_000243295.1 Trichechus manatus latirostris | reverse complement strand
CAATATTTACTGAATATCAACATTGTGAACCAGAGAGTCTGGGAAAGGAAAGAGCATGCTTAGTGAAGAAGGGAGGTGGGTCAGGGCCCTCAGTGAGCAAAAAGCATACTGATGAGTAAGGCCCAAGTCAGGGCAATGGAAAGAAGAAGGCTATCTTTCTAATATGAGCCAAAACTTTTATGTTACACACAAGGAAACAGACAAAAGGTTGATGTCATACAGCATGGTAAGAGCAGTATTGGGCCTGCAACCCTGGTTGCCTGCCTCTCAGTCAGGTATCTTTAATGGATATTTATTGAGTGCATATTATGTGTTAGGCATTGAACTAAGAGCTCACGATACTCAGTGAACCCAGCTGACAAAAGGTTATACTCTAGCAGAGGAAGACAGACAGTAAAATATAATAACCAGTTGCCCTCCAGCTGAGTCTGAATCATGGCGACCCCTTGTGTATCAAGAGCAGAACTGTGCTCCATAGGGTTTTCAATAGCTGATTTTTTGGAAGTAGATGGCCAGGCTTTTCTTCCAAGGTGCCTCTGGGTGGACTTGAATTTCCAAACTTCCAGTTAGCAGCTGAGCACATTAACCATTTGTACCACCTCATAACACCATAATCATAATAAATAAGGAAGTTATAGGAGTTACTAGAAGGGATAAGTGCTATGAAATTTCAAGTGGGTGGCCAGAGCAAGCTTCATTGAAAAGATGACAACTGAGGAAAGACTTGAAGGAAGAGAGAGTGAATGATGCCAATATCTGGAGAAAGTTATGGCAAATGGAAGGCCCCGAGATGGGAACATGCCTGGTGGGTTCAAGAATGATGGAGGAGGCCAGTGTGGTTGGAAGGAAGTGGTAGAAGGGAGAGTAGTAGCAACTGAGTTTCAAAAGTAATGGAGCCAGAACTTAAATATACAATTGCTGGGATTGTCAGGACTTTGACTCTTACTCTGAGCAATGGGACCAGAGGGTTCTGTTCAGAATCATGCCTTGATGTGACTTAGGTTTTTAGAAGAATTATTCTGGCTGCTTTGAAAATAAAGATCAAGCATAGTCAGATTGGAAGCAGAGAAACCATGTAGCCAGACAATCTGCAGTAATTCAGGGAAAAGTTGATTGTGGCTTGAAGAGATAGAGATGGTGAAAAGTGGTGAAAGATTCTGCATTGGATGTAGGTATGAGAAAAAGAGGACTCAAAGTCTGCAAAGTTTTGGACATCAGCAGTCTGGTGAGAGGAGAAGGTCTGTGGACAAGGATGCATTTTTTTTCCCTTAACCTCTCATCTTTTTTTTTTGTTGTTGTTGTTAAGATTTGGGTAAAAGAATAAAAAAAAATTGTATAACATCTATCTGTGTATCTTATATGTTTATTTAGGTGATTTTTTTTCCTAGAGATAAAGTGACATGAAGACCCTTCCTATTAAGCTTGCCACTGTACTTCATTTCATTCAGCAAATATCTATTGAGTGACTGTTATGTTCCGGGCATTGTTCTAGCTGCTAAAGATACAACAGTGAAACAATCAGCCTTCATGAAGGTTACATGCTAGTGGGTGAAATCATCTAACCAAATAAGTAATATATATATGTACTATGTTAGATGGTGACAGGAGCCAAGAAGAAAAGTAAGGCAAGAAGAATGCAGAGTGTTGGGTGCAGGGGTTAAGTGGAGCAATTTAGATATACTGGTCATAGAAGAAGGAGCCGTCGTGGAGCAGTGGTTAAGTGATCAGCTGCTACCTGAAAGGTCTGCAGTTCAAACTCACCAGCCACTCCACGGGAGAAAGATGTAGCAGTCTGCATCCATAAAGATTTACAGCCTTGGAAACTCTATGGGGCATTTCTACTCTGTCCTACAGGGTTGCTATGAGTTGGAGTCAACTTTTTTGGTTTTTGGTCATAGAAGGTCTCCCAATTAAAGTGGAACTTAAATAACTCCTGAAGGAGATAACGATTGGGGCTATGCCGATATCTAGGGTAGGGAGGCATCCCAGTGAGAGCTAGAAGATTTCCAGTAGACCTGGAAAGTGAGAGGAACAGCTAGGAAGCCAGTGTGGCTAAAGTGGAGTGAGACATCGTCTCTTTGCCTGTGACAGCTAAATCTTATTCAGAAACAGGTTCTGATGAGTTAAGTAATCTTTATAATTATAGTATTTATTTTTCCTACTAGTTAGCTATCTTCATCACCTTTGGATGGGTATCTGGACAGTTTTGTGACTGTTTCTGTGAGAACAAAACTGTCCAATCAATTGCAGACCTTACCAGAAGAGCATCTTACATCTCAAACTGAGGCTCTGAGGAGGAAATGGAGACTGGACTTTTCCTACCTATGGCTGGGGATGGGAATGACAAAGTACACATGTTGACCACGTACGTACTTGGAAATTTCAATGACAGGAAACTCTGAAACGGGAACTCCATTAGGATTTTCATTTCCCTAGATAATTTTAATTAAAAAGTAGATAACATTACAGGTTTCAGAGAAACTAATTCAGGGTTCTCAGACTCCTTGGTTAGCTCCTTTTTTGGCATTCTATTAGCCAGGTCTTGCTGCTTTTCAGCAAATTTGCAATATTTACGATTGATGTTTATAAAGATAAATCAGAGCCATTGCAGAATTCTGAAATGACCCCTTTTTAACTTAATTTTTCTTAAATAGTTAGAACCCAAGGTAAACAATTCCAAGTCTACAGGATATACAGTGAAAATTTTTCTCCTATCCTAACTGCTGGAGCCCTGGTGGCGCAGTGGTTAAGAACCTGCAGTTCAAAACCACAAGCCACTCCTTATGGGGTAGTTCCACTCTGTCCTGTAGGGTCGCTATGAGTTGGAATCGACTGAGCAGCAATGGGTTATCCTAACTCCTAATCCCTCCTTTTCCTTCAGCAGAGGCAATTACTGTTACCAGTAATTGTATGTCCTGCTAGAGAATTGTATTCCTATATAAGAGTATTTACATGTCTATGTACATACAAAAGGACATGTGAGATGTTATTTAAAAATTAAAAATCTTTCTTCTTTATAATTACTGCCTATTCAAACCTGTTCTGAAGAGCTGTTTCTTTCCTGTATCTTGCAGAGAATTTAGAGCAAATTCTTATTGTCTGGTTGATCTTAGATAATAAAAAGTCCTCCAGTTACTTCTTGTCACAAAACCTCCTCAGTTCGGTAATTATATGTTCAGTTCAATGCAATAAAAGATGAAAAAAAAAAATGCTGTCAACTTTATTTAAAGTTCTCTCTTCCCACCTCCCTCATCCTAGACTTCCTTAGGCTGTCTCTTTGCTGTCGGAAGGGTCTAGGGTCAGCTTTCTCTGCTTTTCCCTACTTAAAGCTTAACCCCCACTCACTAGGCTGCCCCTGGCAATTCCATGTTTCAGGTTGTGAGTCATACGCCAGTCCACTGTGTCCCACAAGCTCCAGGGGACCTATACCAAGTGTCTTAGTTATCCAGTGCTACTATAACAGAAATACCACAAATGGATAACTTTAACAAAGAGAAATTTATTCCCTCACAGTAAAGTAGGCTAGAAGTCCAAATTCAGGGTGTGAGTTCCACAGGAAGGCTTTCTCTCTTTGTTGGCTCTGGAGGAAGGTCCTTCTCATCAGTCTTCCCCTGGATTAGGAGCTTCTCTGCGCAGGAAACCCAGGTCCAAAGGACTCACTCTGCTCCTGGCATAGCTTTCTTGGTGGTATGAGCTCCCCTGTCTCTTTGCTTACCTCCCTCTTTTATATCCCAAAAGAGATTGGCTCAAGACACAATTCAGTCTTGTAGATTGAGTTCTGCCTCATGAACATAACTGCTGCCTATCCCCCCTGACTAACATCATAGAGGCAGAATTTACAACACAGAGGAAAATCACATCAGATGACAAAATGGTGGACAATCACACAATCCTGGGCACATGACCTAGCCAAATTGATACAGATATTTTGGGGGGACACAATTCAATCCATGACAGTAAGATTCTGTAGGGGTCCCATTCAAAGTTCCTTTTTCAATAAGATTCTGTAGGGGTCCCATTCAAAGTTCCTTTTCCCAGCTAGGCTTGATTGAGATAAGGGGAAAACACTCCCACCCTGCCCTCTCAATGAGGTTGGGTGAGGGAGGAGTCTCAGTACACACACTCTGTCTCTGTCTCGGTCTCTTCTGAGAGTTTTATAAACTCCTTTGAGGTTCCTACATGGGTAGTCTGGCATCTTACTTGGAATCATGAAAGTAGTTGGCACCTAGTGTTTTGGGGCTTTAAAATAAGACAAATAGTTTTAATTATATATACATATGTGTATATATAGATGTATACATGTATACTTATTTCATATTTGTATATCTCTCTATATATATACACACACACATACATATATAAAAACTCATTGCGGTTGAGTCAATTCCGACTCATAGTGACCATGAAGGTCAGAGTAGAACTGCCCCATAGAGTTTCCAAGGAGCAGCTGATGGGTTCAAACTGCCGACCTTTTGGTTAGCAGCCCAGCTTTTAACCACTGCGCCACCAGGGCTTGTATGTGTGTATGTATGTATGTATGTATGTGTTATTGTTGTTAGTTGCCATCTAGTTGATTCTGACTCATGATGACCCCATGTGTTACCGAAAAGTACTGTTCCACAGAGTTTTCTTGGCTGTAATCTTAATGGAAGCAGGTTGCCAGGCCTTTTCTTCTGCCATACCACTGCGTGGGATCAAACCAAATCACCAGCCCTTTGGTTAGTAATCTAGTGGAAACCATTTGCACCACCTAGGGACCCTCTCTCTTGCACACATGTGTACCCTCTCCCTCTCTCTTTGTGTATACACACACACACACACACATATAATCGGAGGTACATAGTGGATGCATAGGAATCCCCAGGTGGTGCAAACAGTTAATGTGCTTGGCTGCTAACCAAAAAGTTGGAGGGCGCCTACAGGTACATGACAAGAAAGGCCTGACAATCTAATTCCAACAAATCAGCCATTAAAATCCCAATGAAGCACAGTTCTACTCTGACACACAAGTTCACCACGAGTCAGAGTTGACTGGTTAGTGGATGTGTATCGTAAATTAATTTATATATGGTTTTTAATTGAGGGGAGGAGGTAATTTACATGTGAATATGGGTATGTTTGATATCTCATGAATTAATAATACTCTAAAGGCAGAGACACAGCATGACTATGACTACAGTATAACAATATATCATTTTACTAGATTTTGTATGGTCCAACATCAATTACGGAGCCCTGGCGGCACAGTAGTTAAGAGCTCAGCTGCTAACCAAAAGGTTGGTGTCTTAGTTATCTACTGCTGCTATAACAGAAATACAAGTGGATGACTTTAACAAAAAGAAGTTTATTTTCTCACAGTCTACTAGGCTAGAACTCCAAATTCAGGGCATCAGCTCCAGGGGAAGGCTTTTTCTCCCTGTTGGCTCTGGAGGAAGGAACTTCTCATCAATCTTCCCCAGACTAGGAGCTTCTCTGCACAGAAACCCTGGTTCCAAAGGACTCGCTTTGCTCCTGGAGCTGCTTTCTTGGTGGTATGAGGTCCCTTGTCTCTCTGCTGGCTTCTCTCTTTTATATCTCAAAAGAGGTTGCCTTAAGATACAATCTAAACTTGCAGATTTCATCAACATAACTGCCACTAATCCATCTCATTAACATCGTAGTGATAGGATTTACCACACATAGGAAAATCACATCGGATGACAAAATAGTGGAAATCACACCATACTGGGAATCATGGCTTAGCCATATTGATTCACGTATTTTTTGGGGACACAATTCAATCCATGACAGTTAGTGATTCAAATCCACCAGCTGCCCCTTGGAAACCCTGTGGGGCAGTTCTACTCTGCCCAGTAAATATTGGTCTCGGATTTTGATTTGGTATGTATTTTGGTAATAAAGAGCAAAGACTCTTTCCAGCTGTTCCTTTATCTCTGGCTACCATGGGTACTGTGCTCCATAGGGTTTTCAATGGCTGTGATCTTTTGGAAATCGATCACCAGACCTTTCTTCCAAGGCACCTCTGGATGGAAGGGTGCCAGCATTTTAATTAGTACCTGAGCGACTCTGAAACACATGGGGTTACCATGAGTCAGAATCGACTCACAGGCCACTTTTCTTTCTTTCTTTTCTTACCATGGGTACATTACCTCTGACCAGCAGCATAATGATACTAGAACTTGTGTGGGAGAATCATATTCATTTTTCTAGCTACACCTTACCTTTTTCTTTTTTATATCCTAGGTCATGTCCTCCTTTGTCCATGTACATTCAAGATAGATATACTGATGGGTCTACATTTATCTTCTATGGGAGAACGTACAGGTTCACAACCCTCCTCTACTTGAATGGCTATCTGCATTAATGACCCTTGCATATATACCAATTTTCATTTTTCCTCTAGGTTGTATTATATTTCTACTTTATGTTAAAGGAAACTTTGTAATTCTAACTGCCATTAAAGTATAGGGAATAGTACCCAAGGGCTCCTCTTTCTCAGTGTGAGTTGATTCAAGTTTAATTTCTCAATTGTCAAGTAATTTCATAGCTTAACAGATATGCTACCCACTTGCCCTTCCTCCCACATACATTTTTACTTTTCTATTAGAGTTTCATCAAGTGGTAATTCAGCTGAACATTTTAAACAGCCATAAATGCCCTGTAGGCCATGTTCTGTTTCAGTGCACATTAATCCACCTATTACTGTTAACAGGAAACATAGATGGTGAGGTATTCTGCTACTGAATTTGATAATGATTGGAAATACAGGAAATTAAGCCTTTGGGAGATAAAGAGGATTAGACTACGTTCTATCCTTTTCTTTTTCTCCCATTTATGTTAGTGCACATCGTAATGTACTTAAGAAAAAGAAGATAGATGTTAGAAAGAGATAGAAAAATTTAGGATAGGAAATATTCAGCCAACAAGACATTAATTAAGGAGCATATTTCTTTATGAATATTTCATTTGAACACATTTTAATGAAAATTTGGCATTTTGACATGTTACAAGCTAATGTTATTTTCAGTTAAGTGGATTTAACCCAGGAGAAAAACAAGAGGAAGGATATCATTTTGATAAAGTAAGCTGTGCAGAAGTCAAGCCCAGGCTTCTGGTTGTTAGGACCACTGTATAGATGACAACTCTGAACTCTCTAAGTCAGAAATCAGATATTTTCTGGGACTCTATAAGAGAGTTAGGGCAGGCTTCCCACAAGGATGGTCCATGACCACATTCCTGTTGGTGTTTCAGTGTGACAAAAAGCTCCAGACCCCCAAAATCATTCCATCTCATTTCCCTAAGGATTGAAATTTTCTCATGAGAAACCTCTTGCTTTTCTGTTTCTGGGAATTTCTTCTGATAAGCAAATGTCTCTGGAATAACCAATCCATTGCCTGCAAGTCAACTCTTGACTGATAGCAACCTCATATGTTACAGAGTAGAACTGAGCTCCATACAGTTTTCTTGGCTGTAATCTTTTTGGAAACAGATCACCAGGACTTTCTTCCATGGCATCTCTGGGTGGTTTGTTTGAATTACCAACTTTTTAGTATAGTACTCGAGTGCTAACCGTTTGCACTGCCCAGAGACCTTCCTCTTGAAGGCCTTTTACCTCTAATGAGAAGAATTTTTAATGAGGATGTTTTAAAAGATAATTATATAAATAGCTTAGAATAATCTTAAATCATAAATAAAAATTATAGGAACTCCTTGATAGCTGTTATAATATGGATGAATTTTGAAGACATTATGCTGAGTGAAATAAGTCAATCACAAAAGGACAAATATTGTATGACCTCACTTATGTAAAAAGACAAGAACAGGCAAATGTATACAGACTAAAGTTTATTAATGGTTACCAGGGACAGGAGGGAGGAGGAAAAGGGGCAGATTATTGCTTATGGAATACTGAGTACTGGTGATGGAAAAATTGCATTGATAAAGAATTGATAAAGGGTTGCACAGCTGATTAATGTAATTGCTGTCAATAAGTTGTACATCGGTAAAAAGTTGAATTGGCAAATGTTGTGTGATAGATATATTTACAGAAAAAAAAAGTAGCTGCTGAGGCTCCTTATGTACAACCAAACACCTCATGAGAATTGGTTCCTCAGTTTGGAGGTTTATGGTCATGGTTTCATGGGACATCCCAGTTAATTGGCCTAATAACATGTTTAGTGCTTCTGTTCCACATCCTAGTTCATTGTGTAGTGCCTGGGGTCTTAAAAGCTTGCAAGCAGCCATCCAAGGCACAACAATTGGTCTCTATTTGCCTGGAGCAACAGAGGAAGGAAAGTCAGGAATAGGAAGAAGAAATAGAATGTATGGCTAATTGCCTTCATGAACAACTGCCTTGTTTGCCATAAGACTAGAAGAACTGGATGGTGCCTGGCTACGGTTACTAAACGTTTGATCAAAGATTCTATACAAGAATTCTGATCAAAGGGGGAAAAATGAAGAACAGAATTTCAAATTATCAGAGAATCCAGTCTTTCTGGAGCCATGGAAGTTGGATGAACCCCTGAAACTATTTCCTTGAGATAATCTTTAAACCTTAAACCAAAAAATATCCCTGAGGTCTTCTTAAACCAAACGGTAGTTTAGCTGAACTAGTAAGGAATGTCTGCCTTGAGCATTGTACTCTTTTAAGATCTATCTGTATGGGATCAAATTGACAACAGCAACTCAAAAGATTAGATAGGAAACTTAGGAGTAATGAGTTTATATTAATGGAGGAGGAACGATTTGGAAAAGGAGGGTGAGAATGGTTGCACAACTCAAAGAATGTAATCAATGTCACTGAATTGTACAGGTAAAACTTGTTGACTTGGTGTATATTCTCAACAATGACAACAAAAATAAAATAAATTATTTAAAAAATTATAGGAACTTCTGCTACTTGTTGATGTATTGCCAAATCCTTTCCTAGGAGTATGAGATTCTTAACTGGGATTCCCAGGTACTTTTTTTGTATAAACCACAACCATAATGTATCATCTGTGATTTCATTTTTTGTTTCTTTAATATGGAGCCAAAAAAGAAATCTGAATATAGAACTTTTCTAGTCTTTTATGTCTCCACTCCTCTTCCCCATCTTTTACCGCTGTCTGAGACCCATCTGTCGTGCTTTGAATTATGTCCCCCCAAAAATGTGTATATCAGTTTGGCTGGGCCATGATTCCTGGTACTGTGTGATTTTCCTATATGTTGTAAATCCTGCCTCTGTGATGTTAATGAGGGAGGATGGGTGGCAGTTGTGTTAGTAAAGCAGGACTGGATCTACAAGACTGGATTGTGTCCTGAGGCAATCTCTTGAGATATAAAAGACAGAAGTGAGCAGTGAGAGAGGGGGACCTCATACCATCAAGAAAGCAGCGCTGGGAGCAGAGCGCGTCCTTTGGACTGGGGTCCCTGCGCAGAAAAGCTCCTAGTCCAGGGGAACACTGAAGAGAAGAAGGCCAACAGAGAGGAAAAAGCCTTCCCCTGGAGCTGATGCCCTGAATTTGGACTTTTAGCCTACTTTGACTGTGAGGAAATAAACTTCTCTTCATTAAACCGATCCACTTGTGGTATTTCTGTTATAGCAGCACTAGATGACTAAGACACCATCTAATTCAACAGTAATAGTTTCTGGGCTACTCATACTTACCGGGTTTTTTAAAGTTTAGTTTTAAAGTTTACCTTCTCTTTTCATGCTCATACTTTATCACTTTAAGCACTTTTGTTAAGTTATGTAATTATGATAATAAATAAAACTGTTATGAACAAGTTTGAGAACAAATTGACAACTACATGTCTGGGTGGTAGAAGCCGATGTGCTTTGAGTTCACTATGCAGGACCCTGTATGTGTTACAGAACAATGGAGAGTGTGGGTCAATCTGACACTAAAGTGGAGAAAGACTAGTTCTTAACGAAAAATCAAACTGGTTGCTGTCAAGTCAACCCCCAACTCATGGTGACCACAGGTGTGTCAGAGTAGAGCAGCTCCATGAGGTTTACAATGGTGGATTTTTTGGAAGTAGATCACCAGACCTTTCTTGAACCACCAACCTTTCAGTTAGCAGCCAAGTCCATTAACTATTTGCACCACCCCAGGGCTCCGTGTCTTAAATAGTTATCCATGAAGAGTAGAGATGAGATTTTCAAAATGTTAGGAAGTATGACTTGATGGTTTGAGATACAGGATAAGTGATTTCATGAAAGGGGGTGAAGAACATGGAGAGAAGTGAGTCAGTATTGTGTAGTGTCTTAGTCATCTAGTGCTGCTGTAACAGAAGTATCACAAGTGGATGGCTTTAACAAAGAGAAATTTATTTTCTCACAGTCTAATAGGCTAGAAGTCCAAATTCAGGGCATCAGCTCCAGGGGAAGGCTTTCTCTCTCTGTCGGCTCTGAAGGAAAGTCCTTGTCATCAGTCTTCCCCTGCACTACGAGCTTCTCTGCACAGGAACCCTGGGTCCAAAGGATGTGCTCTGGTCCTAGCACTGCTGTTTTTTTTCTTTTTTTTTTTAATTGTACTTTAGATGAAGGTTTACAGAACAAGTTTCTCATTAAACAGTACACGTATTGTTTCATGACATTGGTTAACAATCCCACGACATGTCAACACTCTCTCTTCTCTACCTTGTGTTACCTATTACCAGCTTTCCTGTCCCCACCTGCCTTCTAGTTCTTGTCCCTGGGCTGTTGTGCCCCATTAGTCTCATTTTGTTTTATGGGGCTGTCTGATCTTTGGCTGAAGGGTGAACCTCGGGAGTGATTTCATTACTGAGCTAAAAAGGTTTTCTGGGGGCCATACTTTGGGGTTTCTCCAGTTTCTGTCAGGCCAGTAAGTCTGGTCTTTTTT
>NW_004444010.1:133829-135670 GCF_000243295.1 Trichechus manatus latirostris | reverse complement strand
ACCCCAGACGCTGCTCACCAAGGAAGAATATAGAACATTGTCTTTATAAACTGTGTTATGCCAATTGAGCTAGATGTTCCCCAAGACCATGGTCCCGACAGCCCTCTGCCCAGCAATTCAGTCCCTCAGGGAGTTTGGATGTATCTATGGCGCTTCCACGACCTTTCCTTGTACAAGTTGTAGCACTGCTTTCTTGATAGTATGAGGTCCCCAATTCTCTGCTTGCTTCCCTTTCCTTTTATCTTTTGTAAGATAAAAGGTGGTACAGGCCACACCCCAGGGAAACTCCTTTCACATTGAATCAGGGATGTGACCTTAGTAAGGGTGTTACAATCCCACTCTAATTGTCTTTAACATAAAATTACAGTCACAAAATGGAGGACAACAACACAATACTGGGAATCATGGCGCAGCCAAATTGATACATTTTTGGCGGGACATAATTCAATCCATGACATGTAGTATAGTGGTTAAACACATAAACTCTGGAGTTAAGTTATATGGATTATATTCCCAGTGGCTCTACCATTTTAATAAGTTGTATGACTTTGGGAAAGTTACTTAAACCCTCCAAGCCTCAGCTTCTTTATCTATAAAATGAGGATATTATGACTTGTCCTCATTTCTCACAAGGTGATTGCAAGACAAAAATCAATAAGATACTCTTTAAGCATTTTTTTTTAGATTAATATTATTTGGTGGAGCAGAGGAAGAGGAAGAAGCAGAATATTACCATTAGAAATTACTTATGTTTCTAATTAGTTTCTTTGCATGATATAGCAACTTCATTTTTAAAATATCCAATATTGGGAGCATGTATAAAGGTTATTTTATATCAGCAGCCATTTGATACTTTTCTCTTGAAAAATTCTTACCAAGTGAATGATGGAGAGCTCACCAACTGCCAGAGTGACTCTATTTATTTTATGGAGTATTGTGTTCATTATTTATTTTTCTCATCAAGGATATATTGAGAAATCAAGACAACAGTCCCATTTACAATAGCATCTAAAAGAATAAAATACCTAGGAATAAATGTAACCAGGGATGTAAAGGTCTTATACAATGAAAACTATAAAACACTGCTGAAAGAGACTAAAGCAGACCTAAATAAAATGGGAAGACATTCCATGCTTATGGATTGGAAGACTTAATATTGTGAAAAGGTCAGTACTACACAAAGCGATCTACAGATTCAAGGCAATCCTGATGAAAATTTCAACAGCATTTTTACATAAATGGAAAAACCAATCCTTAACTTTAAATGGAAAGTCAAGAGGCCCTGAGTAGCCAAAGCAATTTCAAAGAAGAGTGACAAAGTAGGAAGCCTCACACAAATAGCAGTTGCAAAACATACTATACAGCTATAATAATCAAAACAGCCTGATACTGTTTTAGTGATGGAAACATAGACCAATGGAATAGAATTTAGAGTCCAGATATAAATCCATGCATCTATGATCAACTGATTTTTGACAAAGTTGCTAAGTCCATTCAACAAAGAAGAAACTGTCTCTTGAATAAATGGTGCTGGATTTCCACAAGCAGAAAAATGAAATAGGATCCAGACCTCTCACCATACACAAAAATTAATTCAAAATGAATGAGAGACCTAAATGTGAAATCTAAAACCGCAAAATTCTGCAAAAAAAGTATACGGGTGAAGCAAACATGGGGCCCAGCTTTTTAAAATGATAGATTATCAAATATAACAACAAATGCATGAGTTGTAGAAGACAAAATAGATGGGACCTCATGAAAATTAAATACTTGTGTTCATAAAAGGACTTCATCAAGAGTAAAAAGACAGGAGGCGGGGCCAAGATGGCAGAGTAGTCAGA
>NW_004444010.1:132439-133321 GCF_000243295.1 Trichechus manatus latirostris | reverse complement strand
TCACGCACCCAGAGCTATTCTCCCGGCCTTGGAGAGGGAGCTAATTAACAAACAGGGAAAAAATAAGCTGCCGGGTCCCCTAAGCTGGGAACTCAGGGTAGGCACACCTCCTTTGCGTAGGCACAGGAATAAGGAGTTCACAGACTTTGAATCCTTTCACCCCTGCATAGAATTGTGTGGGCCCATTTCAACAGCGTAAGCCCTCATTACCACAGTACAACAGGATATATACCTGGAGTCTAACTTCAACTATTTCAGCTGTGAAGTGGCAGGTTTGTGACATTTGACACTGCTTTGCCCATTAAGCAAGTCCTCACCTGCCCACATCAGGGGCCTGAGGACTGGTGACTCCACCCATGCCACCTGGCAACCTGCAGCAGGGGTCCAAGAATAAGTGGTGACCCACAGTCCTTACAGCCAACAGCACTGAGTGCTCATAGTCCAGCTGCAAAACCCACCTACCTACTCGCTGTAGGGAACAGGGACATGCTTTCCTTCCAGACACTCAAGGGCAGCCTTCAGACCCCTTCCTTGCTCAGCGTGTGACCCCTTACTGCAGCCAGATACCTGTGCCTACACCAATCAACCATGCCTGTCTAGGACTGTAAGAGTCTGCACCACACACTTGGTAACCAACTACCTGGACGCCTGAGCAGAACCCATACAAGAAATGTTAATGGACTCCTGGGCTCACATACTTAGTAATAGATCTAACCACCTGGTGACAGGACATTAGAGCTTCAGAGGTGCCAATAATCGAACCAGCTCACATGAGCAGCCTATTTGGGCCTATCAAAACAAAACAAAACAAACAAAACAAGAAGCTAGGACACAGTAAGCAAACATAAAATAAATAAATTATAATAACTTATTGATGGCTCA
>NW_004444010.1:125669-127532 GCF_000243295.1 Trichechus manatus latirostris | reverse complement strand
AACCACTTTGGAAATCGATTTGGCACTTCCTTAAAAAGCTAGAAATAGAAGTGCTATACCATCCAGCAATCCCGCTCATTGGGATATATCCTAGAGAATTAAGAGCCATCACACGAATAGATATATGCACACCCATGTTCATTGCAGCACTGTTCATGATAGCAAAAAGATGAAAAACAACCTAGGTGCCCATCAATGGACTAATAGACAAATTATGGTATATTCACACAATGGAATACTACACAATGATAAAGGATAACAATGAATCTGTGAAACATAACATGGAGGAATCTGGAAGGTATTATGCTGAGTGAACTTAGTTGTAAAAGGACAAATATTGTATAATACCACTATTAAAAGAACTCAAGAAAAGGTTTAAACACAGAAGACAACATTCTTTTATGGTTACGAGGATGAGGGGAGAGGAGAGGGGTATTCACTGACTAGAAAGTAGGCAAGAATCCTCTTAGGTAAAGGAAAGGACAGCACACACTACAGGGGAAGTCAGTACAACTGGACTAAACCAAAGCTAAGAAGTTTACTGAATACAACCAAACACTTCGAGGGACAGAGTAGCAGGGGAGGGGGTCTGGGGACCATCATTTCAGGGGACATCTAGGTCAATTGGCATCACAAAGTTTTTTAAGCAAATATTCTGCATCCCACTTGGTGAGTGGCGTCTCGGGTCTTAAAAGCTAGTGAGCAGCCATCTAAGATGTGTCAATTGGTCCCAACCCGCCTGGAGTAAAGGAGAATGAAGAACATTATGGACACAAGGAAAGTATTAGCCCAAGAGACAGAAAGGGCCACGTAAACCAGAGACTTCATCAGCCTGAGACCAGAAGAACTAGATGGTGCCTGGCTACCACAATGACCTCCCTGACAGGGAACACAACAGAGAGTCCCTGACGGAGCAGATGAAAAGTGGGGTGCAGAACTCAATTCTAGTTAAAAGACCAGACTTAATGTTTTGATTGAGACTGAAGGGACCCTGGAAGACATGGCCCCCGGGCTCTCTGTTAGCCCAAAACTAAAACCATTCCTGAGGCTAACTCTTTAGATGAAGATTAGACTGGACTATGGGACATAAAGTGATACTTGTGAAGAGTGTTCTTCTTAGCTCAAGTAGATAAATGAGACTCAATGGGCGGCTCCTGTCCAGAAGTGAGATGAGAAGGCAGAGAGGGTCAGGACCTGGTTGAATGGACACAGGAAATGTGGGGTGGAAAGGAAGAGTGTGCTGTCACAGTATAGGGAGAACAACTAGGGTCACAAAACAAAGTATGTATAAATTTTTGTATGAGAGACTAACTTGAATTGTAAACTTTCACTTAAAGGACAACAACAAAAAAAAAAAGAGTAAAAAGACAACCTGCAGACTGGGAAAAAAAATCTTAAAGAATCGTGTATCCGATAAGGTTCTAGTAACCAAAATATATATACAACTTCTACAACTTAATAACAAAAAGACCAATTACCCAGTCAAAAATGGGAAAAAGACTTGAACAGACATTTTATCAAAGAGAATATTCAAGTGGTCCACAATCATATGAAAAGATGCTGGATGTCATTAGCCATTCCAGTAAAAGCCAAACCTGTTGCCATCGAGTTCATTCCTACTCGTAGCAACCCTGTAGAACAGAGTAGAATTGCACGACGGTGTTTCCAAGGAGTGGTTGGTAGATTAGCTGCCAAATCTGTGGTTAGCGGCTGAGCTCTTAAGCACTGCACCACCAGGGCTCCCATTAGCCATTAGAGAAATGCAAATCAAAACTACAGTGAGGTACCACCTCACTTCTACTAGAATGGCAGTGACCAAAAAAAAAAAAAAAAACGCAGAAAATAACAAATGTTGGCGAGGAT
>NW_004444010.1:118074-125329 GCF_000243295.1 Trichechus manatus latirostris | reverse complement strand
TGATGAACCTCAAAGACATTATGCTGAGTGAAATGTCAATAAGAAAAGGACAAATATTGTGTGATCTCACTTATATGAAAGGACAAGTATAGGTAAAAGTATAGAGACTAGTGGTTATTAGTGGTTACCAGGGTTGCGCGAAGAGAAAAGGAGAAACCACTCTTTGGGAAGTAATGAGTTTTTGTCTATGGTGGTGGGAAAATTGGCATAAATTATGTATGATGGTTACACAACTTGACTAATGTTAGTAATATCACTAAGCTGTACACTATAAAAAAGGCAAATTGGCAAATGTTATGTAATATAAAATTGAGCTCAACAGTAACAAAACCGTACAAAAAACAACAATAACAAAACCAAACAAAAAAGGGGAGGAGCAGCTGCTGATACTACTTAGAAGCTGCTGATAATACTTAGGTACAACCAAACCCCACATGGGATTAGTTTTCTTGGTTCGAGGGATTAGGGTCATGGTTTCGTAGGATGGTCCAGTCAGCTGGCTTAATATTAGAGTTTCTGTTCTACCTCCTAATTCATTGAGTAGTGACTAAACATGCACACGGCCATCCAAAATACAACAATTGGTCTCTATTCACCTAGAGCAGCAGAGGAAGAAGGAGACCCAGGAATCAGAGGAGCAACTGCACCACAGGTCTAATTGCCTCTATAAACTACTGCCTCCTTCGCCACGAGACCAGAAGAACTGGACGGTGCCTAGCTACGAGTTCTGAACATTTTGATCAAGAATTCAGTAGATGAATCATGATCAAAAGGGGAGAAAATATGGACCAGAATTTCAAATTCTTTTGGAATCCACACTTCCAGGACCCATTGATACTGGAGGAACCCCCAAATCTATTGCCCTGAGATAATCTTTAAACCTTGAACAGAAACTATCCCTTGAAGTCATCTTTGAATCAAACAACAGCTTAGCTAAACTGGTAAAGAATAGTTGCCTTGAGCATAGCACTCTTTTAAAGAATTATTTATATGAGATCAAATTGACAACAGTATTTCAAAGCACAGATGAGAAGTTTAGGGCACAGTAGGTCTAAGTTAATGGTGGTGAAATAATTTGGGAAGAGATAGCAAGAATCGTAACACAACATGAAGAATGTAACCAATGTCACTGAATTGTACATGAAGAAATTGTTGAATGGCTGTATGTTTGGCTGTGTATATTTTCACTAAAAACTAAAAAAAAATTATTGAGTATGTGCTGTATGTTAAATGTTAGGCATGAAAACAATATAACCTGTCCCTGTTCTTAAAGAGCTTAAAGGATAGCTGTGGTGGTGCTATAGATTGTTTTTGTGTGGCCTTTCCTGCCATGAACTTGTAACTCCCACCCAAATGATTGGGTGGGACTGTGCAAATAAGGTCTATGAAACCCTAACAAAGGGATTAGTCAGCTTAGCCATCCTGCTAGGCTTAAAATGAGCTATCCCAGAGGCAGGTAGGAGAGGACCTTACCACCACCAAGGAAGAAGTGACAAGAGCAGAGTGCGTCCTTTGGGCCCAGGATCCCTGCACTGAGAAGCTCCTAGAACCAGGAGACTGAGAGAGAGAGAGCTGTAACACTGAAGACAGCAAGAAGTGGTGGCAGGAGAGACCAGCAGGAGACAGTGCAGAGGGATTCCTGGCCCATGGAGTGAGAAAGTTGAGTGCCTTTGGACAGGAGGCTTCCTGGAGGACTAGGGTGTTTCTGGGCACTTAGCAGAGCTAGGTTTGCTGACCCACAGAGCTAGAGCTGAGTGCCTTCAGACCAAGGCTTACTGGTGGAGTGGGGAGCCTCTGGGCACTTACCAGCAGAGCTAAAAGAGCTTTGTAACACTTGCCTGAGCAGGGCAGAAGCCCAGGGGCCAGAGAGAGATGTGCCTGCAGGCATGTCTAAGAAGAGGCTGCCCTGATGGAAGAACTGTATCCTGAGCGTCTCTGAACCTGAATTGTAACCTGTTACTTCCCTAATAAACCCCATAACTATGAGTATTGTCTGTGAGTTCTGCGTGGCCATTACAGTCATTGCAACGAATTATCAAACCCAGCAGAGAAGCAGAGAGTGCCATGTGATGGACAGTTGATGTCAGAATTGGTAAAGATGGCAGAGAGAGGCGGCATGTCTGACCTCTGCCTCATAAGAATCAGCCTTGGGCTGTTGATCTTGATTCTCCTTCCCCCTATTGAAGTTGGAGGAGATCAGATGCCACTGCCACGCCATTCTTACATCTGTGAAGACAAATTCATTACAAAAGAAAAAACATCAGAATGCAATGTACCATAATTTTATGCAAATAATGCATGTCTTCTACGTTTGTTTACCAACTGCACCCTCCCCCATCCCCCACAAGGTATAATTGGCATAGCGCACTTATGAAAATACCTCACAGTGGGAGGGAGCGGATGGCAAATGTAGAAGCTGTGCATTATTTTTGTAAAAATATGGTAATAGGTACTGCTTAGAAATATATAGGGAAATCTGTCTATCTATCTAATCTATCTACCTATCGCCTGGTGGCACAGTGGTTAAGAGCTGCGGTGAGCTACGGCTGCTAACCAAAAGGTCAACAGTTTGAATCCACTGGCTGATCCTTGGAAACCCTATGGAGCAGTTCTACTCTGTCCTATAGGGTCTCCATGAGTTGGAATCAACTTGACAGCAGTGGGTATCTATCTATCTGTCTATCTATCTATCTATATATTTCTGTCTCTTGAGAGAGAAATACATAAAGAATAGTGTTTTTTGTTATATTGAATTAAAATTGATATTCTTTTAACTTCTACTTATTTACTGTGTTTTGATTTCTTAGAAGAACATGGGTTGTTTGTGGGAGATACCTTTGAAGCCCAACAACTATCCTTCTCTTCCTCTTCCTAACTGGAAGAACCTTAATTGTGTTCAGGCATTTACCCTCGCATGTACTCTGGGAAGGTGACATTACTCAGTTTGTAAGGGTGGATCATGATTAGCCTGAGCCAATTGTGGTAATTCTAGCCACTTCTCAGTGTCAGCTTGGAATGGGCATGTGACCTAATCCTGGTCAATGAAGACTAGGGGGAATTTTCCTTGGAACTTCTGAAAAATGTTGGTTTTTGTTTTTTTTTTTTCCTTTAATAAAAGGAAACATTCCAACTTCTTCACCAGCAATTGTGTCTATACTTGATGCTTGCAATTTCTTCAGCCATTCTACAATGATGAGTGGAGACATCATGGAAATGGATGACAGAACGGAAAGATGTATCTGGTTTCTTGATGATATTTTCATGCTGCTGAATTAAACAACCCTGGAAACATCCATCTCCACATTTCTTATTATCTGAGCTAGGAGTGGGACCAAGGGAGACTTGACAGCCATTTCTTACTGTCAACTCATGTTTCACTCTATCAAGCTATCTGTGACCAAACTGTAGCCCTTACTCTGTAATTACAATCACTGAAACTCAAGTTCAGCCCTTTACATTTTCCCCACTCAATGCCATCTTATTCAAGTCAGATGATTCTATCTTTTTTCAAGATCTTTTTAGGTCTTGATACTGTTACCAGCATTTTTGTTACCTCTTCCAAAACTCCCTTTGCCAAAGTATATGAAATGCTACCATTCATGATCATGTCTTTATGCATCTGCTGTATGTAAATTTCATGAGTTGGCTGCCTTGTTCACAGCTAACTCTCCAGCACTAAATGAGTGTCTGGGCTATAGAAGGTCCTCAGTAGATATTTTTGTAGTAAATGAATGAGAAGAGATTTTTTTCTCTAGATGGATTCTTCTTAAAACACACACATATACCCTTGTTGTTTATTGTCATTGAGTTGATTCTGACTCATGGCAACCCCATGTATGCAGAATAGAACTGCTCCAGGGGGTTTTCAAGGCTATGACCTTTTCAAAAGCAGATTGCCATACCTGTCTTCCAAGGTGCCTCTGGGTGGGTTTGAACCACCAACCTTTTAGCCAGTAGTTGAGCACTTAACCATTTGCACCAGCTGGAGACACCACAAATACCCTATGAATAATCCCATCAATGCTCATGTACAATATAAAACCAAAAAAACCAAACCTGTTACCATCAAGTTGATTCTGACTCATAGCGACCCTATAGGACAGGGTAGCACTGCCCCATAGAATTTCCAAGGAGTAGCTGGTGGATTTGAACGGCCAACCTTTTGGTTAGCAGCCAAGCTCTTAACCACTAGGCCACCAGGGCTGCATATACAGTATGTACAATATAGACTGTCTATCTTGTCTACATAATGTTATTCATAAGGTCACCATGCATCAGAGCCAACTCAATGGCAACTGAAAGCAACAACATTAACTTGTCTAAAGAATGAACAGATTGGTCTTAGAAAAAACACAACTAGAAGGCTCCAATCTATAGAGAAGGACATGTTTGGTATAGCAGAGGATCAGCAGAAACGAGGGAAACCCTTGATGAGATGGATTGATACAATAGCCTCAGTGGTGGGCTCAGACATACCAAAGATCATGGAAATGGCACAGGACTGGACAATGTTTTGTTCTATTATACATAAGGTCACTATGAGTTGTAGCTGACTAAATGGCAACTAACAACAAACAACAACCTTACCTTGCCTACAACTAACTGGTAGAAGAGCACCTAAGAATAGAAAGTGTTTCAGCCTTTTTTTTTTTTTTTTTCAGTAGTGTGAGGCAAGAAAGAGGGAAACTCTTGGAAGCACGAGAAACAGCCCATGGAGGAAAGGTCTGGTTGGAGGCTATAGTAGGAACTTCTGATTTGTTTGGTGGCCACATGAGAATGCTGAGTCTCTGAGCAGAGAAGGAAAGAAAGTAAATCCACTTTGCCAGTAATGGAACTAAGCACTCTGAGCCAGGAATAATGTGAGTGCCTCACTTGCCTCTGGTGCAAAATTTATGAGGATGCAAAACATACTCAATAATCAACATAAATAATATTTTTATGCAGTATTTAAAAAGCTGAAATTAATGTCCGAAATCCATGATGAACAAAACATCAAATATGAACCAAGTACAGAATTAGTAGAAGTACTGATCCCCTCACAATCTACTCATAGTCCCCAAGTGAGCCCCCAATAGATCACATATAATGTTACTCATTAAATATTAGACTGGTGAGATTTCCTCATCTTTATCTCTGTGTAATTTCTACTCCTTCCTTCCCAGCAAGGACTCATTGGGAGAATACTGAATTTGAATATACTCTTTTGGATATAGGATCAAATTTTAGTGTGGTTTAGGTGTCTGTTAAACTGATGATTTCCCAAACATGGATCCCATATATTTTCCTATTTCCCTGTCGTTGAAATATGAAAATGTCTGCAGTATGAATTACCTGAAATTCAAACATATATTTCAAATGTTCTTTTCACTTACACAACAGAGTGTTCCTTACCCTCGTGCACATGGCAGTAATCTGTTATATTTAGAACATATGGCTGTATTTCAATATCAGATGGCTTTTGCAAGTGAAGTCATCCAGTTTTATGGAAACTTGTCTGAAATCTGACATATGGAAAAAGCAATGATTTTCCTCTCATCCATTATATTTCCTTCAAACTTATACCAATATAAGTTAGCTAAAATTATTTTTCTCTAAAATAACTCAAGTAGTTTAAATAGCTTCAAATAACTTAAAAAATGGGCAGCAAAGTGAGATACTCACAATGGGAAAGTAAATTATTACCAACTTTATGGTAGGTACTTTGTTGATAAATTTCGAGAGCCTTTTTAAATTTCTGTTATTTCTGACCCTGAGGAAATTACTCACAATTCAGTCAAAGGGGGTAATTCCAATATAATTTTTAAAAGTAAAAAAAATATATATGCACAACTTTTAACAGTGACAGCAGGTCAACAGCTGCCCCACTCCCAATGAAAGTTTATTTTTTCCTGGTCAAGTAGAGAGGTTCACCTTTTCTGTCCCTTATATCCCAGGAAGGTTCTAAGTCACTACCCTCTTCTCAGGAGAGTACAATGTGCACAGGACTGTGAATGGCAAGTTGGGGCAGGTGGGGAGTGTCCACTATGTAGGACTGGTTGGTCTGTGAATCCTTTTCACTCAGCTTCCTGGTCTCCCACCAAGAACAGTTTTCCCTCTCTCTTCTAATTAGTGGACCCCTCTGTTTCTTTAGACTCTCTTCTTTCTCTCTTGCATTTGAGTTACCACTCTGCCCCTTCTTCTCCTTCCTCTAGGTTTTATTTTATATCATCATTATGAGGGGGTAAACAGGCCTGGAAACATGTACTTTAGTTGAGGGTATAGTCGACATTCAGCCATTTCAGGAGGTAGTATATGATCAAGAACTGATGGCACTGAAGGAAGAAGTCCAAGATGCACTGAAGGCATTGGTGAAAAACAAGGCTTCAGAAACGGACAGAATATTACCTGAAATGTTTCAACCAACGGATGCAGTGCTGGAAGAACTCACTCGTCTGTGCCAAGAAATTTGGAAGACAGCTACCTGGCCAGCCGACTGGAAGAGGTCCACATATGTGCCCATTCCAAAGAAAGGAGAACCAACAGAAAACAGAAATTATTTAGCAATATCATTAATGTTACACGCAAGTAAAATTTTACTGAAGATAATTTAAAAATTCTTGCAGCAGTACATGACAAGGAACTGACAGAAATTCAAGCTGGTTTCAGAAGAAGACATGAAACAAGGGGTATCATTGCTGATGTCAGATAGATCTAGAGAATACCAGAAAGATGTTTACCTGTATTTTATTGACTATGCAAGGCATTTGACTGTGTGAATCATAACAAATTATGAATAACATTGCAAAGAATGGGAATTCCAGAACACTTAATTGTGCTATGCAGAACCTGTACATAGATGAAAAGACATTTGTTCAAACAGAACAAAGGGATAATGCATGGTTTAAAATCAGGAAAGGTATGTATCAGGGTTGTATCCTTTCACCATACTTACTCAATCTGTATGCTGAGCAACTAATCTATGAAGCTAGACTATACAAAGAAGAACACTGCATCAGGATTAGAGGAAGACTCATTAACAACCTTTGATATACAGATGACACAGTCTTGCTTGCTGAAAGCGAAGGAATTGAAGCACTTACTGATGAAGATCAAAGACTACAGCCTTCAGTATGTATTACACCTCAACATAAAGAAAACAAAAATCCTCACAACTGGACCAATAAGCAGCATCATGATAAAAGGAGAAAAGATTGAAGTTGTCAAGGATTTCATTTTACTTGGATCCACAATCAACACCCATGGAAGCAGCAGTCAA
>NW_004444010.1:115393-117169 GCF_000243295.1 Trichechus manatus latirostris | reverse complement strand
AGCACTCTATGATTCTAGTGATAAGGATCAGAGAGATGAAGTAGTCTGCATGACCTCATGAGGTAACAGAGACAGTTTTCCCTGAGCCCGTTCTCACCCCCTGCTCCTCAACACTCACACAATTTCTAGTTCATATTTTGGGGAAGTTTTTGTTTATAACATCCAGCACATACCACTTAGACTCACGAAAGAATATACTGTAGGGCAGTGATAACCAAATGTGTGGACCCAGACTAGCAGTATCAGCATCATCTCAGGACATATTAGAAATGCAAATTTTGGGGCCCCATCCAGGATCTAAAAACCAAAAACCAAACCCATTGCCGTCAAGTTGATTCCGACTCATAGCGACCCTATAGGACAGGGTAGAACTGCCCTATAGGGTTTCCAAGGAGCGGCTGGTGGATTCGAACTGCTAACTTTTTGGTTAGCAGCTGAATCAGAAACTGTAGGGTTGACATTCAGCAATCACTGCTTTAAGAAGCCCTCTAGGTCCTTCAGAGAGCTCTGATGGTGCAGTGCTTAAGCGATCGGCTGATAACAGAAAGGTTGGTGGTTGGAATTCACCAGCCGCTCCACAAGAGAAGGACGTAGTAGTCTGATTCCATAAAGATTTAGGGCCTTGGAAACCCTATGGGGCGGTTCTACTCTGTCCTATAGGGTCGATATGAGTTGGAATCGACCGAATGGCAGTGGGTTTAGTTTTTTTGTTTTTCTAGGTCATTCTGATGCAGGCTACAAGTTTGAGAACTGTTGCTCTAAAGTGTAATTCTGGGCCCTTCCTAGAAAAAGAATTAACACCATATGGTGCAAATGAAGAGATTTTAGTTAAGGTTCGGGCAAGGTTAAGAGAGCAAACGAGATAGTGAAGTACCTCGAGACCAGCAACAGCAGGCAGGCATGTCCACCCCAAGTTCTGAAGGGACAAGGGAAGAAAAAGTATCACAGATTCCAGAGAGAGCTGGAACTGTGAAGGAGGGGCCACTAGATGGGACCACAAGACACGGAGGACCCAGGAAAGAAATACCCCAACTTCTCTCTCAACCCCAGCTAGATGCAAGTCAGAAAGGAAGCCCAAGTGAGGCAGTTCAAAAGGGTCTGCCTCCCAAGGCACAGAGTGTAGCAGAGAAGGGCAGAGAATTTGGGAGCAGGGTGCAAACAGAGAAGCAGCACATATAGTATAGGAAGGAGTCCCTGGGTGTTGAAAACTGTTATCATGCTGAGCTGCTAATCAAATGGTTGGCGATTGAATCCACCCAAAAGCACCTCAAAAGAAAGGCCCGGTGATCTACCTCTGAAAAATCAACTGTTGAAAACCCCATGGAGCACAGTTCTACTCTAACACATGTAGTGTTACCATGAGTCAGAATCCACCTGACAGCACTGTTTTTTAAGAGTATGGTTGTTTTTGTTTTTGGGTGCTCTTGAGTTGATTCTGACTCATAGTGACCCTATGTGACAATAGAACTGCCCCATTGGGTTTTCTAAGCTGTAATCTTTACAGAAGCAAATCACCAGGTCTTTCTCCAGCAGAGCCACTAGGTGGGTTCAAACCGCCAACCATTTGGTTAGCAGCCCAGCTCATTAACTGCAACACCCAAGTACTCCTTTTTAGGGTATACCAAAACTAAAACCAAACCCATTGCCATTGACTTGAGTCGATTCTGGCCCATAGCAACCCTATAGGTCTGAGTAGAACTGCTGTATAGGGTTTCCAAGGAACAGCTGTGGATTTGAACTGCCGACCTTTGGGTTAGCAGCTGTATCACTTAACCA
>NW_004444010.1:109251-113823 GCF_000243295.1 Trichechus manatus latirostris | reverse complement strand
GTATTTAGAGTTCTGGATGTCAATTTTTTTTTTTTTTTTAGTTTTGCAAAATATTTTCCTTGGATTCACACCCACGTACATTTATTTGGAAATTTAATTTAAAACAATATGGTTTGCTAATGAAGTTTGAAGCCTCTAGTTTTGCTAACAAAATTGAAGCCTCTGGTCTCAAATAGACAACAAAGCCACAAAAATTACTCTGAGTTTATATTATTCTTTTAACCAGGAGCAATAGCTTTGTTTGAATTAGTGAGTACTTCCTCCAGAAAAGATTTAATAGAAGTCTAAAAAAGAACTTCATATAAGATGCTTTAAATGACTAGAATTGATTGTGTCCCCAAGGAGTTAGAGCATTTCTAATCCCCACTTAGAAATGAAAGTGTTAAATTTGTATCAGTTACTTTCGTACTCCATAATTTTTAAAAATTGCTTGGATGTAGAGTATAGATCTATTTTTAACCCTTGCTTTCTAGTATACATATAGTTAAGCCCTCCTGGATATAACAGTTTTGATTTTCAAAGCAGATCCTTTAACTCTAATTCTGATGGTTTGGATATTTTCCGCATTATGGTTTCTCTGAAGCACTTCTCATTCCCCCATGTTTCTTCTCCTGCCCTGCCACGACGGAGTCTCCGTCTTAAATCTCTGTTTCTGAAGCAATTCTGATTCCTAGTTCATATGCTATTAGACGGAGAGTTGGAGGGAACATGGAAGTCTATAGAGCAATTCTCCATTTCATTCAGTTCCGTTTAATTTAGCAAACATGTGTTCAATAATTCTCATGTGATGTGCCAGTCTCTAGGCTCCCGTTCCATTGTTGTCAAGTCCATTCCGACCCACAGGGACCCTATAGGACGGAGTAGAACTGCCCCATAGGGTTTCCAAGGAGCGGCTGATGGATTCAAACTGCCGACCTTTTGGATAGCAGCCGAGCTCTTAACCACTATGCCAACAGGGCTCCAGTCTTTAGGCTAGGCATGTGTAATCCAAAATTAAACAGGTATCCCTCAAATGGTCCTATTCAATGTAGTGATCTTTTCTACAAAACTCCTAGTGGCCTGTGCTTGATTATCTATTTTTCTGAATGAGTGAAAAAGTGGTAAGTTCACTGCTTTGGTGATGACACAGTGTGGTGAAAAGAACATTAGGTTGTGTAACAAGACAAAGAGTTATAGCCCAAGATCCACTGTTAATTTTCATGACCTTCATCAAATCACTTAACCTTGCCAAACCTGAATTTCCTCATCTGTAAAGTTCAGGGTCAAGAGTAAATGGCATTTAAGGTACCTTTGTGAATTTAGGGTAGCCTCGTCCAATTGTTGAATATGCTAATAACTGGAAAGTTTTTCCTGAATTAAATCAGACATCTACTTCTCTGTATCTTTTGCCCGTTACTCCCAGTCTTTGGGAGCTGTCTAGAGATAAGTCCTTTCCCATTTCTACATAGCAGTCTTTCAAATATTTGGTGACAATTGTTATTTAATTCCTTAAGCTTCTCTTTCATTTTCCTAAACTCACCGAGACTTTTTAGCAATTTTAATACTAGTACTATTTTCAGATCCCCATCATCCTGCTACTTTCCTCTGATATTAGAGGCTTTTCAAATGTGATGCCCAGAACTGAAAGACCAGACATAGTCTGAGTAGCCAGGAATACATTGGGACCATTAGTTTCCAAAATAATTTTGTCAGCCTAATGACCTTGCTGGGAGTTTCCTGGGTGGCAACAACGGTTAAGCACTCAACTAGTAGCTGAAAGATTGGCCATTTGAACCTTCCCAGAGGTGCCTCGGAAGACAGGCCTCGTGATCTGCTTCTGAACGTTCACAGCCTTGAAAAGGGTGTGGAGCAGTTCTGCACACATGGGGTTTGGTTATATATATATAAAACCAAACCAGTTGTCGTGAAGTCAGTTCCAATTGATGGTAATATTTACACTATTTATCATATGAGTTTTTACATCATTTATGTGGACACTGTCCATATGATTGTCAACAGCACGGAAAAGAGAAAAATATTCTGTATTTGCTGGATTTCTTATAACAATGCAGCTGAAGCAGATCAGCTGTAACTAGACTTGAAACCTCAAAATGCTTGAATTATCGTCTAGATTTAAAACCTACAGCCTAAATTAACCTATGAGTCAACATATCTTTTGGAATATATCACCTAGTTTTGAATGGCTATATAGAAACATAGAAAACAGTGGAATAGTAGTATAATAAATATATATATTCTAGACATAATAAATATACTCTAGACATCTCACACATTTAATACCTACTCTCAGGGTTAATGTAAGGGTTAACTGAGATGAGGTATATAAGGCTCTTAGCATAGCACCTGTTCCTTAGGAATCACTCAGTAAAATATAGCTATTATGATTAATAACAAACAGTTCTCAAATATTTTTGTACTTTCTGTGTACATAGAATTGACATATATTTAAAGAAACACATTGATGGATTTACGGTAATACCAGAGTACCTGGTCCTTTCTGTGATCCACAGTAAAAAAAAAAAAAACCAAACCCATTGTCCTCGAGTCAATTCTGGCTCATAGTGACGCTGCAAGTGCTTTGGAAAAACCTGTCAAGAATTAGAGAATTGGTTTGATGTGATGGAATAGAATTATTCTCTACAGAATTCTGATAGTAACTTTATTAGCATTCTAACCAGGTGCTCTTCCTCTTTTCTTTAGAGTGACAGTAATAGTGTTTAGCTCTGGTTTGTTTGGTCAGTAACTTTTAGTCTACATAGAATTATGAGGCAAAGAGGTAGCTAATTCCCCTTTTGTTTCCTCCCTCACTATCTCTTTTAACAACAACGAAGAAAGGACTCTGGATTTCCTCTGAGACTTGCAAAAGGAAAATCAAAACCTCCATGTAATCAACCACATCTTATTTACTCAGTATTTTAGAAAATGATTATATTGAAACCAGGGTTTCTGCATTTGTTCCTCTAAATGAAGACAGTTTGGGGGATCTCAAGAGGCTTTCACCATTTACCTCATTTCCACCCCTGGGGTACATTTATGTAGCCAGCTCAGCAAGAAGTCAGATGATGAACTCCTCATTACTAAGCTATTAAGTTGAAGATTCACTGACTCTCCTCCCATATCGAGTATCCACACAGTTATCAATCTTCCCGCAGAAAGCCATCCTCTAGGCTCTGGTCTCACAACTTTTGCCCTGACACAATTTTGCTGTAACTCAGTGATCATTTCCTCTATATTGATAATCTACTGATCTCTCTCAAAATGCTGATTCTAGAATATGTCAGAATTACTACTTAGGTATGTTAGTCTGAATTAGTGTCTGTTACTGAGCCGTCAGAAAAACAGATTGAGTCATATCCACTCACAAGCTCTCTGCCACTGTCAATTTTAAGTGAGGTAGTTTTAGCAAATGTATAGATTCTTTCAGTAATCTACTAAATATTTTCTAGATTCACAAGTATGTTGCCAGGTTACTTAACACAGATATTCAGACTAGAATTCTGGTTTAGAGATGTGCTACATTTACATGTTTTTTTTTCCCTGCCTTTCCTTTGATCTTAATCCTTAAAAAAAACCTTTTTTTTAGTCATATATAAAGACAAAACATTTTTTACGTTGATAATTTGCACCTGAAAGATAATTTCTTAAGTTGGGGAATTTCAAACTTGGATTCAGAGACTCCTTGTTCTCTGGTCTTTGAGGGCATTTTTTCCCTTTAAAAGAAATCTGTACGTTATTCAAGCTTGAGCAGTCATATTTAGAGTGCATTTGTAGCTAATAAACACAATTTTTATTACATTTTGTAACTTAATTTCAGTGGTATTGATTGTATCTGAAGGACACATTATTCTTATTTTTCTGACCCATAGGACTGGACACAAACTACTGTAAACCCCTACTCTACTGGCCTTCTCCCCAGAGGATAGTTGAGGTCAGTGATGATGCAGGCTCCAGGACATTTTCAGGAAAGAGAGTAAAAGGTCCTGTAAAACTGTCCACTTCACTTGTCTTTTCGTTTTTGGAGATGTGGTGGGGAGCATAAGCCAGTGCAGTTGCTGGCTCTAGATCTGCATATCTTCCCCCTGGCACTCAGCACAGTCTGGGCGTTGGGACAGAATTGCTGAGGGGGCTGGTGGAAGTTCCACTCTACGATGTGCTCAGAGACCTTAAATGTGCCAGAAAAACATCACCGAGCACTGGGCCCGTTGACTAAATGGCCCCAAACTATCAATCAGTCCTTGTTGACATAAATGAAATAATATGAGTTGTAAAAGATGATGCCTTTGCAATTCGATGAATCAGTAAACAATTTATATTATGATATTAGTTTCTAGACTTGGTCAGCAAATATCAGGAGTGGTCCGCTGACTTGGAATTGAGAGACTGATCTAATTTTCCTTGGTGTCTATGCTAAGATAGTTGAACAAAACTATGATATATGGATATGAAATGGGTATATATGTGATAATTTAATTATAAATGACAAATTTGGGGGCAAATGAAAAGTTATGATTAATTTTATTATGTGCACAGAATTCTATAATGTTACAAAAATGACACGATTTTCCAAAGAAA
>NW_004444010.1:107043-109151 GCF_000243295.1 Trichechus manatus latirostris | reverse complement strand
TAGATGTGCCAGCAAACTACAGCCCCTGGGACAAATCCTGCCTGCCACTTGATTTTGTAAATAAAGTTTTATTAGAACATAGCCACTCTCATTTGTTCATTTATTGTCTATGGCTACTTACATGCTACAACAGCAGACCTGAGTAGTTGTGACAGGAAGTGTTATTTTCTGCAAAGCTGAAAATATTTACTACCTGGCCCATTACAGAAAAGTTTTATGAGCCCTCTTCTATCATATTTAAGACAATTAAGCCTTTTTATTCCTTTCAGATGTCACCAAAGATCTATCTCCTTTCAAAAAAACAGAGAAACATTTGTAATTAACCAAGTCAGGATCTGTATGCGCATCTGGTTTACTCCAAAGCCAGTGCCTTTTCCAAAATACTGCACTGCTTCCATAGTATTTGCAATACTTAAATAAATGCTACTTACTCTGATGTGGAAGGGAAAATGGAAAGCCCAATATATCACAGTCATGTGAAGAATTTGTTAAAAATGCAAATTCTTGAAACAAAATCTCTATGCGGGAGATTTGGAAATCTGAATTTTAATACTATTTTAACACTAAAAATAAAGAACAAAAGGTCTAAATTAAGGAAACAATTTGTGACTGAGGCTGGATTTGATTTGATGGATTTGAGGGGAATCATAAAAGCTTGGAATCATTATAGTGGTTAATTGAATAGAGAATAAATAAGGTATGAGGAAATAAAAGACTTCTAAGAAGCCCTGAGTGCTTCACTAGAAGTTTTAAAAAATATATATGGAATACAGTGTATTCTAGTACTTCAGTTTCCTTCTTTACTTTTGCTAACTATGCTTCTAGTAGGGTCAGAGTGAGGCCCCCAATCAAAAATGGTTCAGACAAACATGAAAACTTGGGAGCACAGGGATAATGTGTGCACACTATATACACACATATCTGCTTTACAAGTAGAATTTTCTTATAACTCACTTTTCCAAAAAGTATTTGAGGCTGGTTATAATATCAACAAAATTATATGATACAACATTAACACAGTAGAAACAGGTGATCAATGTATATCTATATTGTGAGTTTTCTTCTCATTCAAAACGTAAAATGTAGTTTTCTATAGCTTAGTTCTACCCTATGGGCTCTTGGCTCTGCTGTTTGAGACAAGTTTTATTTTCCATAAGAAATAGCCTGTGTTTGCATGTGAATAACTTTCTCAGCCTGTCTCTTTTCCATAGGAAGTTGAAAGCTCAGAGATCTCTTTTCACTTTGAACATCCCTGTCCTTTTTTGTCCAAACTGATAACATTCTTTTAAAAGCTTTGTGAGTTTCCTTTATATCAAATTATAATCCACTCTGTTAGACAAATCCATGCTAATAAATCTCTTAAAGGCAAGCCCCTATCTAATGGGTGCTGTGGGGCAATGTCCTTAAGAGTCTTAGGAAATTTTTTTTTCTAGCAGACAGTATAAGAGGTATACGCTTAAGATTATTATGTCTTTCATGTAGCTGAGGCTTAAATCTTTCTCGTGTCTCAAAAAGGAGTCTTATACCTGCACCTTTGACTTTACTATTACCCCTAGGACATGCTTGACTCTCAGCACCCTATATGATGTTTCCACTGAGGCTGTTTCTTGCTCTGAAAACCTTTTGCCAGCTGGAGAGCCTGGAATGAAAAACAGTTTTATTTTCCAACCCTGCAAGCCCTGGTTTGTAAATAATTCCTCTAAATTCTGCTTGAAAGTTGAACATTTCTTTCTTTAGTTCATCTTTCTTTTGAGATACTTTATCAAAAACAACTTTGAAAAAGACAGATTATACTTTCACCATTCTGCCTGGCATCTCTTCATCTGGAGCACAAATTTATTAGATAGTTTTTCTGTCTTCCAAGTTACTTCACAGGACAGTCTCATCAATTGTTTTTTTACCAATATATAACACAAATGTTCTCCAACCTCCAATAGCAATCTCTTCCCTGCACTGCAAGCCTCCATTAAGAGCCTCCTTATTGCCCAGTCCCAAAGCCAATACCCATGTTTTACAGCAGCATCCCACTTTCAAGATATCAACCTCTATGGAAACAACCTAGATGCTCATCAACAGATGAATGGATGAACAAACTATGGTACATACAC
>NW_004444010.1:106389-106943 GCF_000243295.1 Trichechus manatus latirostris | reverse complement strand
GTCATTGGTAATGACTGATAGTCCTAATTTGTAGTTCTAGATGATTTCCATGGATTATCAAGAACTATGTATTAAAACTCTGTTACCTAAAGCTATGTATTAGCTAACATGGATTAGAAACTCTTTCAGGGAAGCATAACAAGTTGACTATAGACCTGCTTTTTCCACATCAAAACTGAAGCACAGGACTAATAATGCCATTAGCTAGGCACTGACCTTGTCTTTGTTGACCTCCCTCAGAAATTACATAGACAAATGCAGTTTTAGTCCCCTCCTCCTTCCAGTCCATCTGCCACATATTCACCTTTCACCAGCACTTAATTCTCTATCAAAATATTTTTCCAGGATGAGAAAAGAATCAACTTCCAGGCAAGAGAGAAAAGAGAATGAGTGATTCTAGTTAATGACTTCCAGATAAGAATTTGCTTATTTTCCTAATGGCCTACTGGTTCCTGCTAAGCTATCATGTCACAAATAGAATAGATAACTTTAATGGGGGAATTATCTACGGATCTCAGAACATGGCCACAGCACCTTTGTCTACATCAAAAAAA
>NW_004444010.1:104162-105902 GCF_000243295.1 Trichechus manatus latirostris | reverse complement strand
CAATATGTGTACTGTTTAATGAGAAACTATTTTGTTCTGTAAACCTTCATCTAAAGTGAGAATAGCAGCACAACTGGAAGAACATAATCGATGTCACTGAATTGTACATGTAGAAATTTTTGAAATGGTTTATCTTTGGCTATGTATATTTTCACCAAAAAAAAAAAAAAGTTCCTCCAAGGCCGAGAGGGGAGCGTGTTGACATGTTGTGGGATTGTTAACCAATGTCATAAAACGATATGTGTACTGACTATTTAATGAGAAAATATTTGTTCTGTAAACCTACACCTAAAGTACAATAAAAAAAAAATTTTAAAAAAAAAGATATCAACTCCTATTTCAGCTATCTATTGACACATAATAAACAACCCAAAAACATAGTAAGATAAAACAGCAACCATTTTATTTGCTCACAATTCTACGGGATAGCAGGGGCTAAGCTGCATCATTCTTCTGCTGATCTTGCTTGCATTCAGGTGATAGCTGGAGCTGGAAAATCCAAGATGGCTTTCTTCACATCTGGCTGTTCGACAAGAATAGCAGGGGTCTGGGAATTCTTTCTCTTTTCATTTGACTTTCTCTACATGGCTAGCTTAGGCTTTTTCACATGGTGTCTAGAGGTTAAGAGCAAGAGTTTCTAAAGGACAAGTCCCATTGAGCAAGTGCTCATTAAACCTCTGTTTGAATTAAGCTTGCTTATATCCCATAGGTCAAGCTCAGAATCAATTTTGGAGATTACATTCAATTTTGAATGATGTAAATACTTTCAAGACTGGTTTACTGGGGGCTACTGTGTAAGATTCTACCACACATCCTAACAGAGCTTTCTTTACATATTGCTGTTATTTCACTGATAACTTTCTAGTTTTGTATATAAATTTATTTATTTTTGTCAGTCATCATGTTCACAGGAACTAGAAAAGGACTACAATGCAATGGGTTAGCAATAAATGTTTGTAGAAGAAATTAATTAGAAATATGTAACTATGAAGACCAAATCAATTTAAAACTATCAGATAGAGCATTTCATGAATATGGTCCAGCTACATTAAAGCAGCAATTCTGTGATATCGTGCTCATGTTAAATACTTTTTTAATATGTATGGAGATTTCCCCAAAGAAAAACATGGTTTCTTGGTACAAAACTATATAATGTTTGGAGAAATAAAATAATGTATCTCATGGAAGAGAAAAATGTTTAAGAATACCCCAATTTTCCCAGTTAAGAGAAAACAGAATGGAAAACACCATTATCAGGAAAAGCTTTGAATTTTGAGAACTTTTACCTCTTAACAGTAGGAATTCTGATTGTATTGGTTTTGTGTTGCTGCTGTAACAAATTACTACAAACTTAGTGGCTTAAAAGAATACAAGTTTATTCTCTTACAGTTCTGGAGGTCAGAAGTTCAAAATCAGTTTCACTGGGCTAATGTCAAAGTGTCAGCAGGGCTGGTCCTATCTTGAAGTTCTCAGGCAAAATCAGTTTCCTTGTCTTTTTCATCTTCTGGTATTCCTTGATTTGTGGCCTCATCCTACACATTTAAACCACATCACTCCAATGTATGCTTCCATCAACACATCACCACCTCTTCTGAATCTCACTCCTCTTGTCCCTGTTAAAGGTGATTACACTGGGCCCACTCAGATAATCCAGGAGAATGTCTTCATCTGAAAATCCTTAATTTAATCACATCTGCAAAGTCCCTTTTTCCATATAGGGTAATATTCACAGATTCTGGG
>NW_004444010.1:102957-104062 GCF_000243295.1 Trichechus manatus latirostris | reverse complement strand
GATGATTTAAGAGAAAGTCACTGACATTACTAAATAAGAGAATGCTATATCTCATTTCAGATTAAACCTTAGAATCAAATGTAGCATGTAGGGAACCTTCAAAAGGGAGCTTACATTAAGTTGGAAAACAATAGTTGAAATATAATAATATTACTCATTAAAACATTAAAGCAACAATCTAAATATGTTCTGTTGCAGATTTTACTTTGGAAATGTATTTTTGCTACTTGGATCAGTTCCACCTCTCTGGTGTGACTGTGACCTCGCTAGCTGGTTGTTTGTATGATGTACAGACCGCTTAGAAGATAATTATTTTTCTATTTTGAAAAAGGCTGTATTTCTAAAAGAATTGTAGATTCCAAAATTTCCATTATATTATACTTCTCTTGCCGTTTAAGAGAAGCGTTAAGTATGTAATCTTTTGAGATGAGTTACAATGTCTTATAAATATATGCTAAAACAAAATTAAATCTTAGATTGATTATAATATTTTGGTTTTAGCTCTTCAACACTTCTTGTTGTTAGGTGCCGTCAAGTTGGTTCTGACTCACAGCGACTCTATGAACACCAGAACGAAACACTGCCTGGTCCAGTGCCATCCTCACAATCATTATGCTTGAGCCCATTGTTGCAACCACTGTGTCAGTCCATCTCGTTGAAGGTCTTCCTCTTTTTCACTGACCCTGTACTTTACCAAGCATGATGTCCTTCTCCAGGGACTGATCTCTCCTGACAACATGTTCAAAGTATGTGAGACGTAGTCTCGCAGTCCTTGCTTCTAAGGAACATTCTGTTTGTACTTTTTCCAAGACAGACCTGTTCTTTTGGCAGTCCATGGTATATTCGATATCCTTCGCCAACATCACAATTTAAAGGTGTCAATTCTTCTTCGGTCTTCCTTATTCATTGTCCAACTTTTGGATGCATATGAGGTGATTGAAAACACCATTGCTTGGGTCAGGAGCACCTTAGTCCTTAAGATGACACTTTAAAGAGGGCTTTTGCAGCAGATTTGCCCAATGCAATACGTCTTTTGATTTCTTGACTGCTGCTTCCATGGATGTTGATTGTGGATCCAAGTAAAATGAAATCCTTGACAATTTCA
>NW_004444010.1:97565-101926 GCF_000243295.1 Trichechus manatus latirostris | reverse complement strand
GAGAAAAGAGATCCCCTGAGTTTATGGAGGAAAGAGGACTGTGTATTCTGGCATAACCACCAGGGAAGAAGCAATATCCCAGATGTATATGGGAGATGGTAACATTAGCCAGCTGGAAAACATTCCCTCTTCCAAATTTGGCATGGAAAGAATTAGAAGGCCTGTAGGAGTTTTGCAAACACAGAAAAGACTGGTTGAATAGTGACATCAATGATGAGATTAAATGTCCCCCATGCCTTGGCCCTGGAAAAATAACCTAAGGGTCAAAGTAGGGGGTGCACCTAAGAATGATGGGAATTAAATTTAAACCATGGTTAAAATGGGGTTTCAGAGTCAGAAATTAAGTTGTAGAAGATTAATAGACATATATTAATTAATAGACATATATTAATTAATAGACATATCCTAATAAATTAATATACATATATTAATTACTATACACATATTAATCTTCTACATATGCATGTATTAATCTTCTGCAACTTTATATAAATATATATATATATTTCTTGCATACCTAAGTTTGAAAACAAAAGTTCATCCCTTCTTTGTCTCACAGTCTCAATCTCTTTCACTCTCTCTCTCCCTTTCTCTCTCTCATATGAGTATCACATACATGTGTGATTTATTTATATATATATATATGTATATACACACATATATATAACACTTAATATTGTTTCAAAAAATGAAAAATTACTATTGGTTTCACGGTATATATAAAATACTATAAATTTGGGATAAAAGCTTTTCTTGGAAAAAAAAAAGCATTTTATGTATTACCCACTACCAAAGAGAAAAATTAATAACAGACATCTTGTTTTGATTTTAAGGATTTTTCTTACCCATAGAACCAAATTTTTAGCGGCCAGGCCAGAGACCACCTAGCAATCTGATATCAGTTGATCTCAGTAGAAGGGGGAAGGCAAGGTTCAGTCAATCTTGGTAAGGTTAGCCAGTGGTTGATCTTCTTCTATCCTCTCCCTCCTCTTCTCTTTATAAGCCTCATTGTAACCAGCCTTCTTTGAGACACTTGCTTTTTTAAAAATCAGAATGATCTTCCTATATGCATATAGAATAACTGCTAACAACAAATATTATGCTTCAGTTTCTTTGAGTTTTGATTATTTTTAACCCTACTCATTAAGTCTTACTTTTTATTTTTCATGTTAATTATTTTTGTTTTATTTTGATAAATAGCGTTATATTTATTGAGTTCCACAGCAAAACGTAAAATTTTTCTCACTAGACTCTATCTAAATTACATAATTTCTTGTTGATAATATCATAATATCTATAAAAATATTATATTTGCTTTTTCCAAGTTATTACTCAGAGGAAAAAACATGTGCCTGTATGTTCTTATTTTAACTTACTGATGATTAGGTTAAGATTTATAATCTATCCACAACTTCTTTTTCTTCTGAGAGCAACTAAATTGTGAAAAAATAGCCATGAAATCGATTTCAAGAAAGGTAGCCAAAAGTCCTTCTGACTTTGAATAGTAACTTCAGTTTTCAAATGGTTTTTACATGTGTCACCTCATTTGATTTTCACAAAAACATTAGATAGCATGACAGACATTAATGTGTAAAATTGACTAAATTTTTTTTTAAGTCAATAAAATGAGTTTCACAAATTACATGTTGGGATATTGTGAGGGTCAGAGATAATAGTGGGAAAAATCTCACATTCTAGTTGTTCAATAAATGGTAGCTATTGATATTATTATACATTGAAAAGTGAGGCTCAAAGTGATTATGGTTTATCCCAGATCTTCTAAATCATAGTCCACATTTTCATCTTCAGTACCCACAGAGATCCCAGTTAATTTTTTCCTTCAGAGAATGGGACTTGATTTAACAATAGAGAAACAACAGAAATAATTCCACGGATTGCATCCCACCTGCATGACCTCAGGCTTTTAAATTCAACAGTTACTTTTGGACAAAACAGCTCTGCCAAGTCCTTGATCCTCTCAATCTACCACACTACCGATGTTTATCTTCAGAGGAGAGAAAGGAATCCCCTCAGCAAAGGTCTTAGTCCTTTTCTTTTAAAGATGAGGGGAAAAACACCTTTTTGAAACTACTCTGCTGTCAAACTTCAAACATTTGATTTGTGAAGCCTAGTCTTGAAAAAGTACTAAATCAAAGTAGAATGGCTTTACATTTGTAAACTTGGTTTCTACTTTGTGGGATTAGAAAGACCACTCACATTAAACAAACAAAAACATCAATTCAGCATCAAGGCTGGTAGAACAGTAAATTAACCCTACAAAAACTCTGAAACTCAGTGTGAGTTTAGCATAGGCCTAGGAATTTTATTTCAGGATGTTTAGAAGAATTATGAAACTTCCAGAACTTACTTGTATTTTTTCACACCTACTCTTCACCTGAGCTATGTGCATAGTTGTGAAAAGCCAGAGAAAAGCCACAGATAGTGTTGATAAACAATGTGCAAAGAGTGTGGTTGGAAAGCAGTTAAAAGACAAGTCTTCTAAAGCTAAGCTTCTCCAGATGTGAAGATTTAAGTCTGAGAGTTTAAGCTCGGACATGGGCAGCAACACTTCAGATGAAAATTTTCTCAGTATGCTGGGGAAAAATACACAACGCTTTCCCAGAACATACAGCAACAAAGTTTTCTTATTTATTAAAAATTTTTTTTCTTAAGTATTCACAAATAAACTAGCTTTGAATATTTCAGGCAATGGGAGAACCTGATAATAATTATTCTTATGATCCATTGTCTGCTTATTCTTCTAGCAGGATTTTTGTAATCTCTTAATTACAACTGTTTACATTTTTTATCTCCCCCAAAAGAGGGCTTAGTGCTGTCTTCACTTTCCAGCCTCGGTTCTTACTGACATGGATTTCTCCACGTGCAAATCAAGCAAAACTGATTTTGTAAAAACTGCAAACTGCATAAATTTTATTGACTTGTTTTGTCTTTGTGGCTTGGCCTTCATAGACTCCCAATAACTAAATTTTTCAGTTCAAACAACAGTCTCATTTGAAGTGAGAGAGAAAGAGATCATATTAGGATTTGGGTAGCCACAGGGCAGGTTAGTGGGGTAGAGTTGCTAAAATAGGAAGAGCAGCTAATAGATAGGCCCAAAGTCTCATCCTAAAAATTCCAATGATATTGAAAAAATCAGGCAGATATTGTAGGGCAAGTGTCTTAGGCTGGGTTCTTTACAGAAGCAAGAGATTTATATAAAGGAAATGGCTCACGTGATTATAGAGGCTGGAATGTTCCAAATCTGTGGTCAGGCTGGAGACTGCTGATTCACGTAGCTACAGCAGCTGGCAAACCCAAGATTGAAAACTCAGACACCAGAGCTCTTGCTCACAGGCTGTGAAGACTGACAGATCCCAAGATCGGCAGGCAAAATGGCAGGTAAGCTGCTAGCTCAAGTCCCAGTAAACAGAGGTCAGAAGAATAGGAGCCAGGTGCAGGATCCAGAGCAAGCAAAAGCCCACAAGCCTTGCCAGAAAGTCCACTTATATTTGATGCAGGCCATACCCCCAAAGAAACTCACCTTCAACTGATTAGCTATTCACAGCAGATTCCATCATGGAGGCGATCTCATTATATCAAATCTCATCATGGAAATGATCGCATCATCATACAACTACCAAACTACATCATAACTGCCAAACCACTGAGAATCATGGTCCAGCCAACTTGACACACAACAATCACAGCAAGATGAACGAGGAATTGGGCAACTGAATTTGAAGACCAAGCTAGGTGAGTGGTCAAAAGGGACAGGGACCTAAATCAATGGATCTGAGCAACAAGAAGGTGTCTGGGCTATGAAGATATAATTTTGAAACAACAGCAACAACAACCTAAAAATGTACGTGCATGTGTATATATATGTATGTATGCTGATATGTGTGTGGATACATATATATGTATATGTGGGTAAACAGGTGTTATGGATTGAATTATGTCCCCCCCAAAATGTGTGTCAGCTTGAGTAGGCCATGATTCCTAGTATTGTGTGGTTGTCCACTATTTTGTCATCTGATGTGATTTTCCTATATGTTTTAACCCTACCTCTGTGATGTTAATGAGGCAGGATTAGAGGCAGTTATGTTAATGAGACAGGACTCAATTTACAAGATTAGGTTGTAACTTGAGTCAATCTCTTTTGAAATATAAGAGAGAAGTGAGCAGAAAGACAGTGGACCTCATACCACCAAGAAAGTAGTGCTAGGAGGGGAGTGCATCCTTAGGACCCAGGGTCCCCGTGCTGAGAAGCTCCTAGACCAGGGAAAGATTGATGACAAGGACCTTCCCCTAGAGCCAACAGACAGAAAGCCTTCCTCTGGAGCTGGCACCTTGAATTTGGG
>NW_004444010.1:91345-96921 GCF_000243295.1 Trichechus manatus latirostris | reverse complement strand
ATATTCATTGACTAGTAGCCAGTGAAGTGCTGCTGATCTGAGATAGGATCTCCTATACCTCAATACCTAATTGTGTAGCACTAAGAATAATTAAAGTGCTTTGAAAATTACAGTATGTACTATTCACAGTTCTTTCTCATTACTAGGGATTTGTAGGGATTGCACCACCTAGGTTTTGTGCAACGTCAGTAGACCACCCCACCACTAAACACACATACACACTCATTCATGACCAGTTGTCTACATTTCTATAGTCTTCAAATAGATGCACAAAGAGGTGTAGTGATGGTGGTAGCAGTTTGTGGAGAGAGAAGAGGAATCTCAAAATATGACACCTATGTAGTAGAAAGACAGTTGCCTAGTTTCCTATTGAAGCAGACTTATTTTTTAACCAGGTGAAATAACAAGAGAGGGAAACTTTATCTACTTTTAATTGGGCAAAGTAGAGTTTGGAATGCCAATTGCAATTTCAATCCAGTTCTTAGCTTTGTAGTTTATGACAATTCTTCATAGATTCTGTTAATGGATTTATTCTCAATTTTGGTTTATAGTGTTCTAACTTTTGTGACTTTCCTCCGTTTTCATGGATATTTTTGTGGAGAGTTGAGAACAGCTGGATCAGGAACTGCAAACCATATGCCATTTTACAACAGAAACCTCTCTTTTCCTCTGGCCCTGCTTGTAATTTCTCCCAACTTCTGATTTCCTGGATTTTTGGCACTTCAGCGCAATTTCTACATCTGCTTCTTACCCACTGGTTTGATGAACATCCTTTCCAAGCTTCTTGGAATTAAGTTCCCCACACATTTCTGGAAGCTATGCATTCCTCTGGCTTTGGTGACATCTGTCCTTCAACTCACCATCATTGTAACTTGTACATTGAAACAACCACCAGATGGGGTAGGGCTGTTCCCAGAATTATATACAGGGTAGAAATGATTATATTTTGTAATAACAAATATATGGTCCTTGAATCATGTGAGCTTGTCTTTCAAGGTTGAAATATTGTATTTTTATTATGTTGAATTAAAAAAAAATTGTATATAGTCTGTGGTCTTTTTGCTTTTAAAGACAATTTTCTCGTGGTGTGCACTAGAGAGAAAATAGATTTATTTAGACAAAAGCCTTAGTGAGGCCTGGGTTGCCAGAGAATACGTTATGTTTAGAAAACAAACACAACAAAATCACACATGAGGGAGTTCTATGAAGAGCTGAAGCAAGACTGTGACGTGTGATATCACTAAAAATTATTGGGTTAAGATCTGAAACTCTTATGTTTGTTGCATGATTGTGTACTTAATGAAATGAAACTGATTCAGAGGATGAATGTCACTCTAGTCATGCTAAATTGTACTAATTCACATATTTCTTAATCTTTTGGAGCCAGAAATGGGAAGAAATAAAAACTTGACATGCCTGGTGTTCTTGCCCAAGTGCTGAAGCATTTTACAAGTGAACAAGTGTTTATGCTTTTGAAATAACTAGAAATGACTTCACAGTGGATTTTAAAACGTACCAGTTAAATATGATTCCAAAAGGCAATTTATCTAGTTATGAAAACAAAGTAGAGTAAGCTAGCTGCTATTCTTAGCAGCTGCAAGGATAACATAAGTGATTTGGAAACCTAAAAGAAGTTCTCAGATATTCCACAAAAATCAGAAGGTCTGCTCCATGAACGATGATGTCACTGTCTTTAAGATGAATATTCTATCATTGTGTTATTAGTTTATGTCCATTATCTCTTAACTCTTTAAATGTATAATGTCATACAGTTAAAACGTCTGAATTATTTGTATGTTTCTATGGACTAGTATAAATTTCTTTATTCATCTGATTCCAAAGCCCTTTTTGGATCAAAAAAAAGCATGAGATAAAAAGTACCATATTTTTTATTATTATAGATTTTAATTTTTAGAGTAGTTTTAGGTTTACAGAAAAATACCATATTTTGAAGCAGTCATTCAATTTTTTCTTTTGTTACATTCTCATGTTTTCCTTTGTGAAGGGGTTCTTTTTTTTCCCTTAAATGTGATCTTCATGTTCTTTGTAATATTTGATGTTGGCATGCTTAAGGATATTATGTCTTTGCATTTAGAGTCCTAATCTGCTGTGACCTACTTCGTCTTTATATTTCTGATACCTAATTTTTTATTGATTTTTTTTGTAGCTCATTTAATTCAAATTATACTACAAATGAACAAAGATGATGAAGAACTTTCTTTGTTTTTGTTCTTTTTAATTGTCAATTTTTTTTCAGAACAATATTTATATTTCAGAATATGCAGTTTGTCAACTTCAACCCATTTAATTGCTACATTGAGACTTCCTTGTGACGCTGCACTTAGGGGAGTCATCTGTATTGAAGAGGGTCTGCCCAGAGCATGTAAGATGAGCAGGCACAATAGCAGAAAACCGAGAGTGAATTAGAGGGAGAAGAGCAAAAGCAGAATTGATGGAACTGGAAATAAGATTAAAGTGTAAAGCCATATATGTGAAATTAGTTTTAGTCCAGCAAGATTAGAGTTTGATTTTCATAAAGTGGATGCTGGGAGCTGATCTACTTTGAGTCCTTACTGGTAACAAACATCTCTTAAGGGGATTGTATCATATGCATTGGAAAAGCATCTTCACTACTCATAATTAATCAGTTATTAACAGATTGCAAATTTCTTGATGGCATAATCTAAGACTAATTATACTTCGAATGACCTAAAATATTGCGTTATTTATAAAAAAAAAATTTGATGAATTCCTGAAATGGAGTAGATCCTGTTCTGCAGGCTGTGAAGGCCCTAGCATTAGCAAGCTCACTGTCCCCAGAGGGAAGGCAGATAGTAAATCAAAAGTCGCAGTTCATTATCACCTGGTCTCCAAACATTTTCATTTGCACAGCCCATCAATAAAAAAATGTAAGGCATACACTCATGGTATATATCTTTGTAAATTTTCTATATATAATTTCTATTAATAGTTAATATCTCAAAGTACAGTTTATTCAGAAGGAAAAAATTCGTTGTCAATGACTTCTGTTATAAATCCACATTCAGTACTTTTCTTAATTATCTCAACTTTTTTGTCTGATTTCCTTAGATGGTTTCATTATTCTTAGCTTGTAGTAATGTCAGCTCTGTAACTTTTTTTGCTCACTTCTGTTTGCATTGTTAGTATTATGTTTAATCCAAGATTTCTTTGCAGAAACATTTAAAAGTCACATTTTAAAGGATGATTTCATCTTTTTAACTCAAAAATATAATATATAAATCTAACTTGGGCCCATGTGAGTATACAATGGCTTATGCGACACATGCTGTGATGAGCAAACTCTCATAGCAAGCAATCCCATGACCCCACAGGCCCAGATCCACCCTGCAGAAACACCCTGAGAACCCAACAAAGCTTCGTGAGCCTTCTCAAGCCCATATACAATGACATTCCATGGACCACCACTCTTCATTAATGAACCAAATAAAATAAAAGGTAAGACCACAGAACAGCATTTTTAATTTGAAGAAGCTGGGAAGAAAAACGTTAATTAGCAATTCGATGAAAGTAAAATTCAAGGTAAAAACCGTTAGCAAAAGACAGAGTTTGAATATGGACAGAACTAAAATTTGTCTATGTAGAGTAAGATAACCAGCTCACAAAATAGAGAATACCATATAGAATACTAGTAGAAAGACATAAAAAATGAGAATGAGGTCAATGGAAGATTTTTGGATTTTTTTTTAATTGGAAACCTCATTAGTGCCATCTGTAATGGTTACTTTTATTTAAATTGGAAGATAAAGACATTCACATGATTCCTCCGAGCAGCACTGTATTCATGCAACAAAAGGAAATGATCATCAAAATGAAGCAAGTGATTGTCTGATTTCACTTTTAGAACTTCCTGGTTGAGCCAGGAAAAGTTAAAAAAGATGAATAAAGTGCTTCAAAGATGTTTATTAAAAAGTGGTTCTAAAAATGTGAGCTAGACATAGTACTGAGCATGCCAAATGGAGTAAAACCGTCACCAAAAAAGATTCAACAGCTATTAAAAGAGCCCTTAGAAATATGCCATTTTTTTCCTAGATAATGACAAATCTATCATTTCCAAATGTCCACATTAGTCATGCATAAAGGCACCAATGATTCACAGATTTAAAAACACAAAAAACCTACCCTGAGGAATGCTTGTTTTTTGTCAGATCCTTCATTGAGGCCAAAAATCACCTAAGGGTTTTTTGAAAGTTTAATTCTGAGTGAAGTTTTTGGTTTTCAGTGAAGTTTTAATCATATGATGTATTGTCAGAACATAAACATCATAGCCAGTTTGTCAGTTTAACTTATTTTCGAGTCACGTTAGTTTTTATTGTTCTATTTTTAAGTTTTATTTATTTTTCATTAACTTATGTTTAAAGTTACAGAAAATACTATATACTCACTCTAATTTGGGAAATAATACAAGACATATAAAGAAAAGATTAATTTCCTTATCCAAATTCTCTGTGTTCACTGTTCTGGAAAATATGCTAAGAGCCTGATGTGTTTTCTTCCATATCTTTTTCCCTGTTCATAAATACTAGCAAATATATACACATACGTGCATTTTGATTTTTTGTTCTTGTGTTTGACTTTTTTTTCAAATCAAAACAAAGATCATACTAAGTATAATGCTGCAATTTTCTTTTTCAAAAGGAATTGTGTGTTCCTGACAAGCATTCAGTCAATATAGTTAAGGATTAATATACTCATTTTAATATCTACATAGTATTCCATAGTTTTTAAAGTCTGGTTTATTCATTCATATGTGTGTGTGTGCGAGGGATCCTCTTCCCAATACTTTGGTGCTATCAACAATGTTGAAATAAATATTCTTGACTACGTAGCCTGATGATTTTATTTCTGTGGAATGAATTGTCAAAAATGGGTTTGTCAGGTCAAAGGATGAATGTATTGTTACTTTAAATAGATATTAAGAGATTAATATCCAAAATTATATTGTAATTTACACTTGGACCAGTTAATTTGGATTTTCCTGACTTTCACTGAGGCTAGGAAATATGCTTATTGACTGTGATGGTTAAGGTTGTGTGTCAACTTGTCTGGGCCATGATTCTCAGTAGTTTGGAAGTTATGTAATGATGCAGTTTGGTAGTTATGTAATGAGGTAGTCATCTGCCATTTTGTGATCTGATATAATCATCCTCCATTTTGTGATCTGATGTGATCAACCAATCAGATGAAAAGGGAGTTTCCTTGGGGATGTGACCTACCTCCAGTATATAAACGAATGTTCCAGCAAGGCTCACTCTTGCTCTGGATCCTGCATCCGGCTTATAGTCATCCAGCTTCTGGTTATTGGGACTTGGGCTAGCAGCCTGCCATCTGACCTGATTCGTCAGCTTCTGCACCCCTGTGAGCCAGCAACCTGCCAATTCTGAGATTTGCCAGCTTCCACAGCCCTGTGAGCCAGCAGCCTGTCCTCTGACCTGCTGATTTGGGATTCATCTCTCCCTGTGACCACATGAGTCAGGAGAAGCCTCCAGCCTGATGCCTGCCACACAGATTTGGGACATTCCAGCCTCCACAACCAC
>NW_004444010.1:52709-90820 GCF_000243295.1 Trichechus manatus latirostris | reverse complement strand
CACAAATCATAAGCATAAATTGAACTAATCAATGTAACAACCATACTACTCAAGAAATTGAAGATTACCACCACCCCCTCATGTGCTGTCCAAATCATCATCCCATACCTCTTAATCAAATGTTAATCACTATATTGACTTTTAATACTATAGAACAGTTTTGCCTGTTTTCCAACTACATATTGATTGTATGGTATTTATTGTTTTATATATGGCTTCTTTCACTCAAATTTATGAAATTTATTCATGTTGCTGAATATGGTTATGGAATGTTCGTTTTCATTGTTTTACAGTATTTATTAATATTAATAAAACACAATTTATCTATCCATTCTATTATTTATGGACTTTGGGTTGTTTCCACTTGGGGACTATGACAAATGATGTTGCTATGAACATTCTTAATATCTGTTTGTTAGATAGAGTACCTGTTTATGAATTTCTGCTGGGTAAATACTTAGGTGTGAAATTGTTGGATCATGCTATATAACATTCAAATTTAGTAGGTAATGCTAAACAATTTTAAAGCAATTGTTCCAATTTATAGTCAAAGCAGCAGTGTGTGAGACTCTGGTTGCTCAAATCTTTGCCAATACTTGACATTTTTTGTCTTTTAATTTTAGACATTCTGGAGGATGTGCAGTAATATCTCATTTGGATATAGTGTACATTTCTCAAAAATTTGGGCACTTTCTCATATGTTTATTGGCCATTTGAATGGCTTCCTTTTCTTGAAGTGCCTACTGCCCATTTTTCTATTGGATTGTCTTTTATTGAATTCAGACATTCTTTGAATATTTTAGATATGACTCTCGATCAGTTATATGTGCCACAAATCTCGTTTTTTCTACTATGTCTTTTTATTATTCTAAAAGCTCAATCTGGAGAAAATTAAGTAACTTTTAATTGTAACATGGTCCAATATGTCATTTTTTTCCTTTATGGTCAGTGTTTTTGTGTCTTGTTTTGGAATTATTTGTCTATTCCAAGGATATGACAATGTTCCTTATATTATCTTCCAGAAATGTTAACATCTTGCCTTTCATAATTAGATCTTCAGTCCACCTGAAATTAATAGCATGCGTGAGGTGGGGGTAAAGTTTAAAAAAAATTTTTTTCCACGTGATTTACCAAAGCATCCATTTATTAAAAACATCATCATATTCCCCCTGCACTGTGGGACTGCAGGACAGACTCCTAGGCGTTGATCTGTTTTTCGTCTCTTTATTTTCTTCCACCAGCCTATTTCTTCATCTTTGTTCCAATATCGGAGCCCTGGTGGTTCAGTAGTTAAGAGATGAGTCTGCTAACTGAAAGGTAAATGGTTCGAATCCACCAGCTGCTCCTTGGAAACTCTATGGGGTAGCTTTACTTTGTCCTGTAGGGTTGCTATGAGTCTGAATCAACTCCACAGCAACAGGTTTGGTGTTGTTTTTTGGTGCCAATACCACACTGTTTTAATCACTGCAAGCTTTTATTAGTTTTAATAACCGGTAGAATAAATAATCTTCCCTCCTTTGTTCTTACTCCTTAATAGTGCATTTGCTATGATTGATATTTTGCATTAATGTGTATTTTGGACTCCCTGGGTGGCAGAAACAGTTAAGCACTCCACTACTAGTGAAAGATTGGCTCTTCGAATCCACCCAGAAGCATCTTGGATGATAGTCCTGGTGACTTGCTTCTGAAAGTTCATAGCCTTGAAAACCCTATATAGTAGTTTCACTTTGCCAACATGGGGTCACCATGAGTCAGAATTTACTGCATGGCAACTAACAATAAGAACATATATGTTTTTTAAATTAGTTTTTCAGTATTTAAAAAAAGCTAAGATTTTTATTGGAATTGCATTGAAAATATAGAACAATTTGGAAAAATTATACTATGCAGGGCCATAGTACAATTCTTAATTTATTTCAGTCCTCTTTAATTTCTTTCAATTTCTATGTAGTTCATTTTTTTAGCTATGCAAAAACAGTTTTAGAATTTGCCTTTTTTTTGTTTCTGACATATGGAAATGTAATTTTTTTTAATAATAATATTACATCCAGCAATATTGCTACACTCAGATTTAAACCTTGTAATTCATCTTTGGACTTTTGGGGAGGTTTTCTATATATGCAATTATATTAACTGGGAATAATAACAGTTTAATTTTTTCCTTTACGAGCCATGTGCATTTTATTGTTTTTCTTAGTTTTTCCACTGTCTAAACCCTCTAGTCAATATTGAATAAAAGGGATCCTTTTTTTCATTTTCCATCTAAAAGAGAAACTTTTCAATATTCCCATGTATGATGGCTGTAGGCTTTGTTGCTGTTGATAATTGCCATGGAGTTGGATCTGATTCATGACGGCCTTATGTTTAAGAGAACAAAATGAAAAAGTTGCCTGGTCCAGCATTATCCTCAAAAAACCTGGTATGCTTGAGCCTACTTCCTTTGTTTTCGCTGACCCTCTTCTTCACCAAACAAGATGCCCTTTTCTAGTTATTGGTCTTTCCTGATGATGTGTTCAAAGTAAGTAAGACAAAGTTTTGCCATCCTTGCTTCTAAGGAGAATTTTGGCTGCACTTCCTCCAAGATGGATTTGTTTGTTCTTTGTCAGTCTATGGTATATTCAATATTCTTCACCAACACCACAATTCAAATGTGGCAATTATCCTTCAGTCTTCCTTTTTCACTGTCCAGCTTTGTAGGCTTTGTAGATAATCTTTATTATATTGGATAAGGTTGCAGAGCTTTTTTTTTTTTTTTAATCATATAATTTACCTGAATTGATGGAGAGGATCCTAGCATATTTTTTTTTATTAATGGGATAAATTGTTGTTGTTGTTAGGCGCCGTTGAGTCGTTTCCAACTCATAGCAACAGGTAGAACAGAACAAAACACTTCCTGGTCCTGAGCCATCTTCATGATCTTTGTTATGCTTGAGCCCATTGTTGCAGCCACTGTGTCAATCCATCTCGTTGAGGGTCTTCCATTTTTTCACTGACCTTCTACTGTACCAAGCATGATGTCCTTCTCCAGGGACTGGTCTCTCCTAATAACATGGCCAAAGTATGTGAGACCAAGTCTTGCTATCCTTGCTTCTGATGACCATTCTGACTGTGCTTCCTCTGAGACAGATTGTTGGTCCTTTTGGCAGTCCGTGGAATACTCAACATACTTTGCCAACACCATAACTCAAAGGCATCAATTCTTCTTCGGTCTTCCTTATTCATTGTCCAGCTTTTACATGCATATGAGGAGATTGAAAACACCATGGCTTGGGTCAGGTACACCATGGTCCTTAAAGTGACATTTTTGCTTTTTAACTCTTTAAAGAAGTCTTTTGCTGCAGATTTGCCCAATACAATACCTCCTTTGATTTCTTCACTGCTGCTTCCATGGGTGTTGATTGTGGACCCAAGTAAAATGAAATCCTTGACAACTTCAATCTTGTCTCTGTTTATCATGATGTTGCTTATTGGTCCAATTCTGAGGACTTTTGTTTTCTTTATGTTGAGATGTAATCCATACCGAAGGCTGTGGTCTTTGATCTTCATCAATAAGTGCTTCAAGTTCTCTTCACTTTCAGCAAGCGAGGTAGTGTCATCTGCATAATGCAGTTTCTTAATGAATCTTCCTCCAATCCTGATTCTTCATGCTTCTTCATATTGTCCAGCTTCTCAGATTATTTGCTCAGCATACAGATTGAATAAATATGATGAAAGGGTACAACCCTGATGCACACCTTTCTTGGCTTTAAACCACGCAGTATCCTCTTGTTCTGTTTGAGCGACTGCCTCTTGATCTATGTATAGGTTCCTAAATAACACAATTAAGTGTTCTAGAATTTTCATTCTTCCCAATATTATCAATAATTTGTTATGATCCACACAGTCGAATGCCTTTGCATAGTCAGTAAAACACAGGTAAACTTCTTTCTGGTATCCTCTGCTTTCAGCCAGGATCCATCTGACATCAGCAATGATATCCCTCATTCCATGTCCTCTTCTGAATCTGGCTTGAATTTCTGGTAGTTTCCTGTTTATGTACTGCTGCAACTGCCTTTAAATTGATCTTCAGGAAAATTTTACTTGGGTGTGATATTAATAATATCGTTTGATAATTTCTGCATTCAGTTGGATCACCTTTCTTTGGAATAGGCATAAATATGGATCCCTTCCAGTCAGTTAGCTAGGTAGCTGTCCTCCAAATTTCGTGGGATAAACGAGTGAGCAATTCCAGTGCTGCATCAGTTTGTTGAAACATCTCAATTGGTATTCCGTCAATTCCTGGAGCCTTGTTTTTTGCCAGTGTTTTCAGTGCAGCTTGGACTTCTTCCTTCAGTACCATCAGTTCTTGATCCTATGCTACCTCCTGAAATGATTGAAAGTCGACCAGTTCTTTTTGATACAGTAAACTCTGCATATTCCTTCCATCTTCTTTTGATACTTCCTGGGTCATTCAATATTTTGTCCATAGAATCATTCAATATTGCAACTCTAGGCTTGAATTTTTTCTTCAGTTCTTTCAGTTTGAGAAATGCCAAACATGTTCTTCCTTTTTGGTTTTCTAACTCCAGGTCTTTGCACATGTTATTATAACCCTAGTCATATGCTGAGTGCCTTCCAACCTGAGGGGCTCATATTTCGATGTTATATCAGACAATGTACTGCTGCTGTCCATAAGGTTTTCACTGGCTAACTGTTTTCAGAAGTAGACCACCAGGCCCTTTTTCCATGTCTTTCTTAGTCTGGAATCTCCACTGATACCTGTCCACCATGGGTGACCCTGCTAGTATTTGAATACCAGTGGCATAGCTTCCAGCATCACAGCAACACACAAGCCCCCACAGTATTACAAACCGGGATAAATTATATCCATTAATTTTCAATCTTTTATTTCTAGAAGAACAGTAACTATATTGAGAGAAATACTCATTTTTTATATAATATTGCTTTTGTTATTGTTGTTAGATGCCGTTAAGTCAGTTCTGACACATAGCGACCCTATGTCCAACAGAATGAAACACTGCCCAGTCCTATGCCATTCTCACAACCATTCCTATGTTTGAGCCCATGGTTGTAACCACTGTATCAGTCAATATCCTTGAGGGTCTTTCTCTTTTTTGCTGACCCTTTACCAAGCATGATGTCCTTCTCCAGGGACTAGTCTCTATTAATGACATGTCCAAAGTACAGAGACAATGTCTCACCACCCTTGTTTCTAAGGAGCATTGTGGTTGTACTTCTTCCAGGACAGATTTGTTTGCTCTTCTGGAGTTTGCAATATTTTCAATATTATTTGCCAATGCTATAATTCAAAGGCATTAATTCTTTTTTGGTCTTCCTTATTCATTGCCCAGATTTTGCATGTATATGAGGCAATTGAAAATACCATGGCTTGGGTCAGGCTCACCTTAGTCCTCAAAGTGATATCTTTGCTTTTTTTTTGACTGCTGCTTCCATGGACATTGATCGTGGTTTCAAGTAAAATTAAATCCTTAGGAACTTCAATATTTTCTCCGTTTATCATGATGTTGTTTATTGGTCCAGTTGTGAGGATTTTTGTTTTCTTTATGTTGAGGTGTAATCCATACTGCAAGCTGTAGTCTTTGATCTTTATCTAAGTGCTTCAAGTCCTCTTCACTTTCGGGAAGCATGTCGCAGGTTGTTAATGAGTCTTCCTCCAATCTTGATGCATTTTATTCTTCATATAGTCCAGCTTCTTGGACTATTTGCTCAGCATACAGTTGGAATAAGTAAGGTGAAAGGATAAAACCCTGACGCACACCTTTCTTGATATTAAACCGTGCAGTCTCCCATGGTTCTGTTTGAACGACTGCCTCTTATATATAGAGGTTCCTCATGAGCACAATTAAGTATTCTGGAATTCCCATTCTTTGTAATGTTATCCATAATTTGTTATGATCCACACAGTCGAATGCCTTTGCATAGTCAATATAATACAGGAAAACATCTTTCTGGTATTCTCTGCTTTCAGCCAAGATCCATCTGCCATCAGCAATGATATCCTTGTCCTCTTCTGAATCTGGCTTGGACTTCTGGTAGTTCCCTATGGATATACTGTTGCAAGCATTTTTGAATTATCTTCAGCAAAATTTTACTTGCGTGTGATATTAATGGTATTTTTAGATAATTTCCTAATTCTGTTGGGTCACCCTTCTTTGGAATGGGCACAGATATGGATCTCTTCCAGTCAGTTGGCCAAGTACCTGTTATCAGGAGGAACTAGTCCCTGGAGAAGGACATCATACTTTGTAAAGTTGAGGGTCGGCGAAAAAGAGCAAGACCCTCAAGGAGATGGATTGACACTGTGGCTGCAACAATGATCTGAAGCATAACAACGATAGTAAGGATGGCGCAGGACCGGGCAGTGTTTCTTTCTGTTGTACCTAGGGTTGCTATAAGTCGGAACCAACTCAACGGCACCTAACAACAATAACAACTTTTCTGATTTTAACAAAATAACTAAAATTTATAATAGTAAATTTTTTTTGATGTTTTCAAGTGTAATCTGTATTATTTTTAAGCAACTTCCTTCTGTTGCAGTTAACTATTACCACATAACAAATCACTAGTGGCATGAAAATAATAATTGCTTATTATTATTATTTACTCTCACAGTTCTCAGGATTGCCTAGGATCAACCAGACAGTTCTTAATCAGAGTCTCTCCTGAAATTGCAGTCAGATGGTGACCGGGACTAGAGCCATCTCAAAAGCTTCTTCACTCACATTATTGACATCTGGGTTGGGAAGACGTGAACATCTGGGCCAGCAATAACTGGGCTCTGTGGGCATTTATATGTCTTCTTTCTATGTGGTCTCTTCTGCATGATGATTTCCAAGTGACTGAATTTCTTACATAGTAACTCAGATCTCCAAAGGCACACAATCTGTGGAAGTCATGCAGTGTAACTTCTGCTATATTTTAGTTCTAGAAGCAAGTTATTAAGACCAGCCTGTATTCATGGGGAGAGGAGTTAGTCTCCACCTTTCCACAGGAAGTGTTCCAAGGAGTAGTGGACATAGTTTTAAAATACCACAGATGATGATTTGGCCCAAAATATTTTATATTTCTCCCACATGCAATACTCCAAATGACTTCCCAGGATTTCTCCCCCCAATCCCCACCAAATCTCGTGTAATATGGCATCAGGCTCAGGTTTGGGATATCATCATCTAAACCAGGTTCGGGTGAAGATGAGGCTATTCTTGAGCAGTCCCATGGGTATCCACCACCACCAGTTGCCTTTGAGTCAATTCTGACCCCATGTGTGTCCGAGCAGAACTGTGCTCCATAGGGTTTTCAATGGTTAATTTTTCAGAAGTAGATCACCAGGCCTTTCTTTTGAGGTGCCTGTGGGTGGACTTGACCCACCAACCTTTTGGTTAGCAGCTGAATGTGTTAACGGTTTGTACCACCTGGGGAGTGCCCCTTGGATATGTTGTTGTTAGTTGCCATTGGGTCAATTCTGACTCATGTTGACCCCATGTGTGCAGAGTAGAGCTGTTCCATAGGGTTTTCAAGGCTGTGACTTTTCAAAGGCAGATTGCCAGGCCTGCCTTCTGAGGTGCCTGCCAACCTTTACAACTAGTAGGCAAGTGCTTAACTGTGATTTAGGAGCTGAAATTGGGGCCGTTATTCCTGTCCTTGGGCATGAAGAATGTGACCCAGCTGGAGATGGACTCACAAGGACTCACAAGGACATATCAGTTGGTCTCTGAGGAATAAAGGCAGTAATTAAGATAATCTTGGAACACGTCTTTTAGGGAAAATTTCACATAAACAAACCATAAACAGAGCAAAAAAGATCCACGTATTTTCCACTCTTTTTTTTTTTTTTTTTCTATTAGCATTCAGTAAAGAGTAAGATTGGTTGGACCAATGAAGACCCTCCTGACGTTACTGAAATAATCACTTGTACCAGTGCTTATTAAGAAAAACAATTCAAAATGTAAAATCACAGTGATTTAGCAGTTTTTAGCCAATCTGTGAAAAGGTGAAACTTTCAATGATTTGACTCATTTGTAATGTTAATATATACTGATGATTCTATAATAGTCCTTGGACTCAGACAGACATGGCTCTGGCAGCCTGCTTGTCAATTTACCATTTTTAACTCTTGGAACATATGCCGAATAAAACCTTTCTTTTTGCTGTACTATAACTTTGTGGTGATTTTACCCTAAGACAACTCTTTGTGTCACCCAGGGACTCCTCCCTTGGGTATATTCCGATTCATAACAACCCTATACGACAGCGTAGAACTGTACTATAGGGTTTCCAAGGAGCGGCTGGTGGATTCAAGCTGCTGAGCTTTTGGTTAGCAGCAAGCTCTTAATCACTGCACCAATGGAAAAAGAAGGGTAATTCAGTGGGTATGCCTGGTCTGGTCCACCATTGTGTGGGTGTGGGGGTGCAGATAATGTGTCCTTTTTTTTGTTATTGTTCACAGCTCTTCAGATTATCCCAGGGATATAGCTTCCTCTTACTCTGAAGACCTGTGAGCAAAAAAAGACATGTTATCTGCCCTCAACATGCACCCACACACAGTGGTGGAACAGGCCAGGCATACGTTAATTGATTGCTTGAGACATTTCTATTTAAAAAAAAAAAAGGTAAAACAGCAAGAAGTATTCTGTAGCAATTCTGAAATTTAAGCAGGCATATGTTGCTTAGTTTCTTGATTTTGGCTCAATTTTACCGTAAATGGTTTTTTTTCACTCTAGGTTGTGCCCTCTGAGAACTTCCTTCTACCCACTGAATTACCTTTCTTTTTCCATTAAATGTAGCTCACGTTTGCAGTTGAGGAGTTTTCTCAGCCTGCTTTCTGCCCATAGAAGTTTGGTGTCCAAAGGCACCTTAATTGGGTACATTTTCTGTCCCTTTTATCCCAAACTGGCTCTATTTTCACTATCACAATTGTCTTAAAGGTTTTGTGGATTTTTTATGAATCGTGTTGGAGTTCACTCGACTAGACAAAGGCCACAGCCACAAATCTAACTGATGTAAATGTGTCTTTGCCTTTGCTCCTAGTAAGGCTGCTGTGGTGCAATGCCCTTAAGATTTTTAGAAGTCCTGTTGTTTAGCAGGGATAATCTTTTGGGATATGTCCTTAATAGTCTTCAAGGGCCTTTTGTTTATTTGAAAGAGTCTGTGAGGAACTACTTAAAATCTTTATGAGATCTTAACAAAGAGTTTTACAGTCATACCCTGGCTTCATCTTTAGACCACTTTTTCCTGGTACCATATTGGATTTGCTTTCAATAGGAAGTCATTCCTTAATTTTTGCATTGTTTGCCATCTGGAGAGCCTGGGAATGAGAAACGGTTTTATTTTCTAACCTAGAAAATACTGAAAATGCAGAAAATTTTACATTTAATGGGATTTTTTCCTCTGTTATTTCCTCTTTCATTTGTAACTTATTATAGGTAGCAAGCAGAAGCCAAACTGTATCTTCAACTTCAACACTCCACTTGGAAATCACCTTAGCTAGATCATCCAGTGAATTAGATGGAACTTTCTCCCTGATATATTATTACGGCATACAGTATTGCTAAATTGCCACTACATGATTAAAACCAAAATACCAATTGCTGTTGACTTGATTCTGATTCATGGTGACTCCATGCATTTCAGAGTAGGACTACCTTCCATAGAGTTCTCGTGGCTGTGACCTTTCAAAAGCAGTTTGCCAGGTGTTTCTTCTGAGGTGGCTCTGGGTGAGTTTGAACCACCAACATTTTGGTTAGTAGCCCAGCATTGAACCTTTTGCACCATCCAGGGACTCCTCAACTGCATAATATATGTTCCTTTTTTCTCAGCTCCCGCTAATATTTTCCTCATTTAAATCTCTCAGTCACAGCATTTCTGAGGGCCATCAAGCTTTTACTAACAGTCTTTCTAAGGTCTTGACATTCAATCCATGGCCTGGTCCCAAAGTCATTGTCACATTTTTTCAGTTGTATTGCAGCAGCACCTCGCTCCCAGGTACTAAAATCTGTTTTTGATCTTTATTGCTGTGAAATTAACCGCCCAATCTTAGCGGCATGAAACAATAATAGTCATCATTATCTCTCAAAGTTCTATTGTTTCCTCCCCACACTAAGTAAAACCCTGTTGCTCATTTTCTAATCATAATCTATTGAAACTAGAAACCATGTATAGAAGTGCATCTGACACCTATACCAATGGTAATTGATCATAATCTCTATCTCATTTCTTTCTTTTTTTCTATGCATAACCTTTTTTCTTACTTTATTGATGTACCAATGGTTAGTCTGGGGGAGATAACCATACAAGTTCTAGGTTACTATCTTGTCAGGGGCAAGAAAAAGGAATTTATTTATTTAATTCTCCTCTCTAATATTTTTTATTCAGTCTCTTTATATGCATCTTTGACATTGTTGTAATTTTTTTCTACTAGTTCCACTTTGTGAGCCACTGAATACTTTTTCCTAATGCACATAATCTTCATATCTTCTAAGTTGTTTAAGATGCAACACTTTTTGAATCCACAGCTGATGGTTCACTGGAATTTCCTCACACAATTAAACCTCATTTACAAAATTTAAAGAAAGTCTGCCCATTGGTTCCCAAATGAATTTTGATGGTGTCTATAATGTAACCACTATATTTTCACCCTGAATAATTTTTAAAATCTGTGTTTCTCATAAGATCAAACACTTATAATCATGAAATTATTTACTTAGAGATAGTTACTGAATCTGCATTCTATTTCTTTGCTACTTTCCTAACCAATTCTGTCAGATGAACTTTGAAATCATTCCAAATTAGCAATGAGGACTGTCATTTGAGGCTAACATGTCTTCCTCAAATAGACCATTGTTGTTTGATAACAAATTGAGTGTGATATATAATTTGAGAGACTTTGTACAAACTCCTATAATAACTCATTTATGAGGAATAATTTTGTAGAATAGTAACAAAAAAATAACCTGCCTTATGTTCAGGCATGTGTGTCTTTACTGTTTGATTCATTCTTCATAATTCTGAAATCATTTAAACATTTAGGTTATACATTATCCCATTATTACAGTTTGAGTGTATGTTATAAAACCTAAACCGAACCAAACCTATCGCCATCAAGTCGATTCCAAGTCATAGGGACCCTATAGATAAGTATTCTTTTCAGCTTTGATTTCCTCCTCTGTTCAGGGGTTATTTATGAGTGTCCTTAATTTCCAAGTAGATCACCTTTTATTATTGACTTATTTCATTAGGTTATGATTAGAAAATATGCAGGTTTTTTTGCTTAAAAAACAAATTGCAAACGGATTTACCTTTTACCAGCTATTTGGAAGAAGTTTCTGTCCTCTGAGTTTTCCCTGCATGCAAAGTACATTTCTCTCCAACTGTGTGGGCTGGGAGCAATTCAGGCCAGTGGCACAGTGACCCTCCACTTCTAACAGCACTTGTGTAAGCAAACAACACCACGAAGAGCAAATCCATGAGGCAACTCCTCTCCAAAGGAATTAACAGGATTTTGCCCCTTGGAGCATTCAAATATGATTTTTACGCAGATTTTCAAAAAACATAATCCTTCTTCTCTGCCAATGGTATCTTAACTTTTGTTCAGTATGAAAGATAGCAAACTCTTGTAGCTGCTCTCTCAGCCACAGATTTCTGAAGAATCCCAACCTTCTATGCATCCTCCAGGTTAAGTTAGTATCGCTCTCTCATTGTTACGTAACTTCAGAGAGAGGATGTGGAGGGCGAGGGCACCTAGAAGCATTGCCAAGATGTCATCCCTCCAGAACTTTTCCATCCAACAGTCAGTCTGAATCAACTACTTCAGTACTGTTCTTAAACATAGCAAAAATGGCTGCATTAGCTCTGGTATAGTTCTAAATGGATGCTACAGCTATTTTTGTGGGATGTTCATAGGTGATAAATCAAACAAAGAAAAATTATCTGAATAAATATGCTTAGAAAACTCTTCATTAAACATGAAAATTTCTTTACTGTAGGATTTGTAAGAGGCTTGAATATGTGAATACACATTATTGCTTCCTAAGGTGGAATTTGAGGTGTTTCTTATTATTTTGATAAAGGAACGCTTTTTTGTTGTTATTGATGTTGTTGTTGTGGCTATTTCTGTTGCTGTTTTAACACCGTCTCCAAGACTAGGTTTGTACAAAACATATATGGGAAAAAGATGGATGGCCTTTACTTTTGTTCTCCAAGTGACTGAAAATATTTTCTGAAGTTTCAAGACAATCATTATATGACTTTAATTATAATACAATAATAATTATTATTTGATTTTAATTATTATAAAATGTTTCATGTATTTAGTATAGGTAATAAACCCATCAAAAATCATTTTACAAGTTTAAAAGTCAAACAGCACAAAAGAGAATACAATGAAAAATTAGTCTTTCTGTCTCCCTGATATCCAGCCCTAGTCCCCGGAAGTCTATACAGACATACACACATATATACACATTGTTGTTGTTAGTTGCCCTCAAGTCGATTTCTACTCGTAGAGACCTCATGTGTGCAGAGTAGAACTGCTTTTTAGGGTTTTCAAGGCTGTGACCTTTCGGAAGCAAATTGCCAGACCTTACTTTCAAGGTGTTTCTGGATGGGTTTGAACCACCAACCTTTCCGTTAGTAATCCAGTGTTTAATCATTTGTGACACCCAGGAATATATATATATGTGTATATACATATATACACACATATATATGCATACCCGCAGACACACATGCGCACATATATATTTTCTAATTTAAATCATTTTAATTATATAGTTAGCCACATATTCTAATCACTGTCTCACATCACTTAAAAATAATCTTTATTGTACCTTTAGATGTCTTCGTTAGCCACACACAAAGATTTGGCTAACTTTTAAGAACTGTATAATATTCCATTGTATGGATAAATTATAATTTATTTAACTAGTCCCTAACTGAAAGACATTTAGATTGTTCCAGCTTTTTGCAATTACAGACAAAGCAGAAATGAGCATCCTTGTACATACTAAATTTTTATAGGATAAATTTATAGTCAGGAAATTGGCAGGTGAAATATCAAACATATTTTTTAATTAAAAAATTGTCTTTAAAACAATTACAGCAATTTAAACTTTCTCTAGCAATGAGGAGATTGCATTTTTTTTCATGTTTTTGCCATGGAATTCTCACATTTTTAAAATTATTGGCTATCTGATCCATGAAAAGATGGAAATTTTGAGACTGATAAATAGTAAATAAGAGTGGGCATCTTGTCTCATGAGCCATTTTCAGTTCTTTATTTGTGAACTCTCCATGTAGATACTTTGCCTACTATCATAACAGAATTTTAGAGTTTTTCTTATTTATTTGTAAAAGATTTCCTCTATTAAGTAAATTACCTCTTTAATATTTTCCAGTTTGTTTATTTTTATTGTTGTTTTATTTTGATTTCAGCATTTTTATTACAAAGAAATTTTAACATTTTTATAAATCAAATCTATCTACTTTTATGGCTTCTGGATTTTGAGTCTTGCATAAGAAGTTATTTCCTATTAAAGACTGCCAAAAAAAGAAAGTTTACTTTTAGTATTTGTGTAAGTCTCTGTGTATGTGTGTTCAAATCTTTGATGATTGGGACTTTATTTGGGTATAAATAGTAAAGTACAAATCCTCCACAGTCGATTCTATGAGATAACGGTACACCGAGCTGACACTTTAATTACAGCCTTGGGAGAAAGCTTGAGCCTGAGAACCGAGCTAAGCCACCCCAAATTCCTGACCCACAAGAATTGTAAGATAATAAATATTTATTTTTTGAAACTGCTAAGTTTTGGGATAATTTGTTATGAAGCAATAGGTAACTAATAAAGCATCTGAACTGGTATAGTGAGGCACTTACTTTGTTCTCAACTCTTGTGAATGTTCTAGTGTTTTACTGTTAATCATGCGCCCATTTATTAACATTTTACTTAAGATTTTTTAAATCAGAAATTGATGAGTTTTACCAAAGGAATTTGTTATCTATGTAAATATTCTTTACTGTTGTTTTCTTATTAATATAGTGAATTATACTAGCAAGTTTTCTAATATTAAATTGTTTTAATATTCGTAGAATAAACTCCTTTTAGTCACGGCATATTAGTCTTTAAGTATACTGTAGGGTTATATTTTGTGGGATGTATTTAGAATTTTACAGTAACATTCATAAATGATGTGTCTGTATGTGTTTTGATTGTGAAAAGTTGTGGCAGTCTATACTCTGGAAAACTTTAAAAAGCACTGGAACTTTGCATTCTTTAAAGGTTTAATTGACTTCACCTGTGACTCCATCCAGGTCTGGTGTTTTTTAGAAGTGAATATTTGAAAATTCCAGTTCTTTCCTGTAATTGGTCTACTCTGCTTAGATTTTCCATCTCATCTGCTACAAACTTTGTATTTCATATTTTTATAGAACAAACTGTATTATGCCCATGTTTTAATAATTTTGTACAGTTGTACAAAATATGTTAATAGTTCTTCAAAATTTCTGAATATCTCTGGTGATTTATCCATTTTCATTTCTAATAGTTAAGCATGTTTTTATTTTTCTTCACTATGCTAATTACTCATTAATTTAGTTGTACTTTTGTACACAGTTTTATTAATTCATCTTATTATGCTTTTGTTTTTATTTTTTCTTTTCATTTGTTTTCCTTAAATATATTATGTTATCATTTTTTCTAACTTCTTTTGTATATGATAAATTATTTATTTTCATTCTTTTTGGTATAGATATATTTATGTTAGGCCAGAGCTTAACAAACTTTTCTATAAATAGCCAGACAGTAAAAATTTTAGGTTTTATGGGCCATATGGTCTTTGTTGTGACTATTCAATTCTGCCAATGTAGTGGAAAAAAGCAGACATAAATAATGTGTAAAGAAAGATTTCTTATTTAAAGCATCAAAACCAAAAACCAAAACCACTGCTATGGAGTCGATTCCAACTCATAGCTACCCCATAGGGTTTCCAAGGCTGTAAATCTCTATGGAAGCAGACTGCCACATGTTTCTCCAGTGGAGCGGCAGGTGGTGGTTTCGAACTGCTGACCTTTTGGTTATCAGTCGATGGCTTTAACCACTGCGCCACCAGGGCATCTTTAAATAAGACATAGAAGTCGCTTAATATGAAGCAAAAGATTGACAATTTGGACTACATTAAAATTAAATTAAAAACTGATCATTAAAAAACCGGGACGACGTAAAGCTATGCTACAAAGCTGAGGAAGATACTTGCATCATGTATAACCGATACTGGGTTTACATCCACTTTATATCCAGCAACACCAACAGACAACTCAGTGGAAAAATGTACAAGATACATTAATAGTTATGTTTGGATAGGATATCCAAATGGCCAATAAACACCTAATCAAACTGAGGGGTATTATTTGAAAACATAAAGAAAATGAGATGCTACTTTATTAAGCCGTTAATAAAACAATAATTGTATATTGAAAAGAATACTGATAGAGAGTAAAAAAATTCCCCATCCAGTGAAAACATGTTTCAAAAATAATTTTATATTTAAAAATATGTAGAATACGGTAATCTATACCCAGTTAAAATATCCTTCAAAATTTAAAGCAAAATATATGTTTTTAAGTATCAAAACAGAGACAATTTGTGGTCAGAAGGTATACACTAAAAGTTACATTGAAGAGAATTGTCTGGCAGAAAGACATTATACCAAATAGGAAAAAAATACAATAAGGAATGAAAAAAAAAGTGGAAAGGATAAATATATAACCAAACATATTGTACGAAACAATAAATAACGATGTCATGGTGATTTAAAAAGCTTGTGTGAGTGTGTGTGCGTGCGTATGTATTTATCATGCATCATTCCAATTTTTGTAGTTTAATCTACAGGTAAACTCTTGCATACTTGAATAGGTGAAATGATCTATTCATTGAAATGGTTATAAAAAAATCATATAGTAATATTATCTTTATTTGTTGGACATAGCAATTTCTTCTCTCCTTTCCAACAACCTAGGACACTTTTATCAGACCTTGAAAGGGCTTATTAAATGAGTGTGTCACTGCATTGTTAAATCATTGTCTCAGTGTAGCATGTTCATGTACTCCTTGCACTCATGGTTCCAGCAGATGTCAACAGTGTCCACCTTGCAAACTCCTGCAACTTTCTCCTTGGGGGTTTTCAATCAGTCTGTGTGCAGGACCAGCCCAGCCCTCAACCTTTGACTCATATAATTTAAATATAAATACTCCAGCTTCTTCCGCCAACAAGCCGGATTACTCTGAGGCGGCATCTACTGTTTCCCATAATTCACTAGCTGGATGGAGCCCAGTTTTCCACAGCAGGAACCTACTCGATATTGCTCTTTATTGACTTCCTTCCCTTCCCTGTCTCGTTTCTTCACTGCCCAGCCAGTGCTTTCTGGGCTCTCTTCCGAGGTAAACTATTTGCACTGAAATCTTTGTCTCAGGGTCTAAACCAGAGGCAAAGCAACCTAGACACCCACACAAGGAAGAAGACGCTTTTCCAGCAGATGCATAATAAAATTGACTACATCTTTACGATCGTTAATTCTGAGTCTTTTTCCTTTTTTCCCAGAGTGAAAACAGAGAGTAATCAAGCATTGTGAGAAGAAAATATTTTGTAGGAATACTCTTTTCAATTTCTATGAACTGGAAAACTAGCTTACAAATCTTACTGTTGATCATTCTTTGATTCATTATGATCTTCACATTAATTAACAAAGATTTTCTTTTTTTGGTGTAACATATTATATTATATAAAATATAAAAACATTGATTATACAACCTATGGCCATAATAATTCTAGCTTGCCCTTCTTAATTACCTTTATAGCAAATCTGCATCTGCCTATACTTTACATTGAGAATCTAATGTAATGTTCTAAAATTTGCGGGACTTTATAATCACAAATAACAGCTAGAACTGATTATTAAAGGTGGAACATATTGGGAGGAAATACTATTTATTCATTCATTCATTCATTTATTAATATAACAGAGCTAATCTGACTTCAGAAGATAAGTTTCTCTAGTGATTGACCATGACCTTTGTGATACTGAAGAACTGCTATTTTTAATATTGATTATGATACAGAAGGGCATTTATGACACAGCCCATTTCTCCCAGTTGTGTATTGGCTATGAATAGTGCTGGGAGTTGTACTTCAGCTTTCAAATCAGCACAACCTTATACTTTCTGAACATGATAAGCTCTCTGCTACTAACATTTGTACATCAAACACGTTTCTATTATCTAACAGGGAGTGGATTGTCTCAGGGAGGCCAAAATACGCCTATCGTTGTTGTTGCTAGGTGCCATCGAGTCAGTTCCGACTCATAGCGACCCTGTGTACAACAAAATGAAATGTTGCCCGGTCCTGCGTCCTCCTCACAATCATTATGCTTGAGCCCATTGTTGTAGCCACTGTGTCAATCCATTTCCTTGAGGGCCTTCCTCTTTTTCACTGACTTTCTACTTTACCAAGCATGATATCCTTCTCCGGGGACTGGCCGGTCCCTACTAACATGTTCAAACTAAGTGAGACAAAGTTTCACCATCCTTGCTTCTAATGAGCATTCTGGCTGCACTTATTCTAAGGCAGACTTATTTGTTCTTCTGGCAGTCTATGGTGTATTCAATATTCTTCGCCAACACCATAATTCAAAGGCATCAATTCTTCTTCAGTCTTCCTTATTCATTGTCCAGATTTCACATGCATTTGAGGCGACTGAAAATACTATGGCCTGGGTCACCTTAGTCTTCAAAGTGACATCTTCATTTTTTAACACTTTAAAAAGGACTTTTGCAGCAGATTTGCCCAATGCGACACATGATTTGGTTTTCTGACCACTCCTCCCATGGGCGTTGATTGTGGATCCAAGTAAAATGAAATCTTTGACAACTTCAATCTTTTCTCTCTTTATCATGATGTTGCTTATTAGTCCAGTTGTGAGGATTTTTGTTTTCTTTATGTTGAGGTGCAATCCATACTGAAGGCTCCATTACAAATGGACAGCTTGGATAAGTTTCTTCTTTCCACTTGATGCATGTTCCCTGGGAAGTAAACTACTTTTTCCATGATCATTTAACAACTCCTTTTTATGTTGTACTTGGTTATGTCTACTTCACCCAGACTCACACCTATCAGGGCTGCTTGTGGGTTTTGAATATGGACTAAGCATAATAATTCATATAAAGAATGCCCTTGTAAACATATCACTTTATTAATCGGGACCCAATTAATATTTATTCCCTTCAGATTTATAATTTCACCTTCATAAGATAAACAAAGCAATTATACAGGGAAAAAGAACACAATTCTTTTTTTTCCTATTCTTTAAAAAAAAGCTACATATATGAGAAAAAATATTTTTGAAAAGATCTTTGAAGACTGCTATTTTTATTAGTGTAGATATTTTGCCTTTGGAAATTTGACTCATTATTCACAAACTGTAATTCAGAAAAAAATATTTTAGTAAAGTACGGATACAATCTATTGTTCAGAAGTTTATTATTTTTCCCTTCTGAAATTTTAAAAATATGGCCAAATTAATGAGAGTCTGCTAAAAAAAAATTTTAAATCTTGGTACATCTTGTTGGTAGGTGCCATTGAGTTGGTTCTGACTCATAGAGACACTATGTACAACAGAACAAAGCACTGCCTGGTCCTGGGCCATCCTCACAATTGTTATACTTGAGCCTTTTGTTGCAGCTGCTGTGTCATTTCATCTCCTTGAGGACCTTCTTCTTTTTTGCTGTTTGTCTACTTTACCAAACATGATGATATTCTACAGGGACTGATCCCTCCTGATAACATGTCCATAGTATGTGAGATGAAGTCTCGCCATCCTTGCTTCTAAGGAGTATTCTGGCTGTACTTCTTCCAAGATAGATTTGCTCTGAAAGAAAATTTTAAACCTTGGTACTTACATTCTCTATTTCAGATTCTTGACTAAATTTTGTTCTATTACCAAAAAATTAACTGTCCTATTTAATATTTTCCTTTTGTATAATTTTACGTGAAAAAATAAGTCTCTAGAGAAAAATTTTCAAGGTAATGGTAAATATAATGAGCTTTTTTCTAACGACAGACTTTTAGTTGTTATTATATAAAATGGTGAAGAAAGTAGAATTTGTCCTGGACACTTACATACCATTTATTTATTTTTTTGAAGATGGGAAGAAAGGGACCCATGCTATTGTCCCAGGAACCTTGGACAAACTACCAGCCACAGACCCAGCTTGGGCAGGGAAGATACCCTAAATGAAACAGGACTGGAGATGCCAACCACACATGTCATAAATGAGGAAACTAAGACACAAACAGGACAGGTACTTGCTCAAATTTCTACAAACAGACGCCAAGTTAGAAAAATAGTATGTTTTGGCTGATTTTTAGTTAATGGGTTATGTTGCCATCATTATATCCAGTGAGCCTCTTTTTTGAATAGCCACAAAAATTGACCTTCTGTGAGTCAAGGAGATTAGTTATAATATTAATTACAATTAATTTTAAAAACATGTAGAAATTTGTAAGACCATATTCCAGGATGAGTTCTTTAAGATTTTGCTCATATTTGATTTCCTCCAGCAAGCTTCCCTGCTGCCCCCTCAACCTAGTCCCAGATAGGTAATCTGCCCCTGATGTTTCCATAATACATGGAACTTGGTATTTTTCTAACATGATACTTTTCCTACTTTGATTGCCTTTTTCCTTGTCTGTCTCCTCTAGTGAGCTCTAAGCTCTTTGAATACAGAAATCACACTCATACATCTTTGTGCCTCCAAATGTTATTAGTGTCTAGAACAAAATAGGTGCCTAGGCAGTGCTTATTTTTAAATAAATGAGTAAATGACCATTCCCTATGCTAAGCCCCTATTACTATTGTGTACACAGACAACCTGCTCATAGCTTGTTCTCAACAAAAGAAGATTTTAGCTGATATGAGTTACCATGTTTTTTGCTCTGTTCTGTTTTATTTTGTTTTCCTTTTAAGACTGTTTGAAGTTTTACTGGGGATACATCAGAGCCTAAAGAAGAAATTTCTGTTGATGGACTTTCAGGAACTGTAATAGACAATAGGGGAGGTATTTTTTAAATAGAAACACTCTAATATCTTACCACGTAGGGAGCCCACTCCATCACTTCATAAAGCTAGCCTAGCCTTGACATTATGTTGTTGCTGTTTTTGTTGTTGTTAGGTGTCTTCGAGTTGGTTCCAATTCATAGCGACGCTATGTACAACAGAATGAAACATTGTGCAGTCCTGCGCCATCCTCACAATTATTATTATGCTTGAGCCCCTTGTTGCAGCCACTGTGTCAATCTGTCTCCTTGAGGGCCTTCCTCTTTTTCGCTGACCTTCTACTTTACCAAGTGTAATGTCCTTCTCTAGGAACTGATCCCTCCTGATAACAAGTCCAAAGTGTGTGAGACCAAGTCTTGCCATCTTTGCTTCTAATCACCATTCTGACTGTACTTCTGAGACAGATTTGTTCGTTCTTCTGGCAGACTATGGTATAGTCAATATTCTTCGCCAACACCATAATTCAAAGGCATCAATTCTTCTTTCGTCTTTTTATTCATTGTCCTGCTTTCACATGCATATGAGGGAGTTAAAAACACCATGGCTTGGGTTAGACACACCTTAGTCCTTAAAACGATATCTTTGCTTTTTAACACTTTAAAGAAATCTTTTGTAGCAGAGTTGCCCAGTGCAAAGCGTCATTTGATTTCTTGACTCCTGCTTCCACAGGTGTTGACTGTGGATTTAAGTAAAATGAAATCTTTGACAACTTCACTCTTTTCTCCGTTTATCATGATGCTGCTTATTGGTCCAGTTGTGAGGATTTTTTGTTTTCTTTATGTTGAGGTGTGATCCACATTGAAGGCTGTGGTCTTTGATCTTCATCAGTAAGTGCTTCAAGTCCTGTTCACTTTCAGCGAACAAGGTTGTGTCATCTTCATATTCAGGTTGTTAATGAGTTTTCCTTCAATACTGAAGTCCCGTTCTTCTTTGTACTGTCCAGTTTCTTAGATTATGTTCTCAGTATACAGACTGAATAAGTATAGTGAGAGGATACAACCCTGATGCACAACTTCTTGACTTTAAACCATTCAGTATCCTTGTTCTGTTCGAACAACGGCCTCTTGGTCTAAGTACAGGTTCCTCATGAATACAATTAAGGGTTCTGGAATTCTCATTCATTGCAATGTTATGCATAATTTGTTATGATCCACACAGTTGAATGCCTTTGCATAGTCAAGATTATGTAGAGATGCACAAATATTTATATTTAAAAGGAGATCCAAGAGGACTGATGGATGCTGAAGATACAAGGAACCGTATTGCTTCAATCAAGTCTGACTAGATTAAACGGTCCTTTGGAGCCCTGGTGGTGCAATGGTTAAGAGCTCAGGCTGTTAACCAAAAGTTTGGCAGTTTGAATCCACCAGCCACTCCTTTGAAACCCTATGGGGCAGTTCTACTCTCTCCTATAGGGCTGCTATGAGTTGGAGTTGACTCGACAGCAATGGGTTTTTTTTGGTTTTGGCTTGCTTAGCAGTGCCTCTGGTGTTAGGAGCAGTATAAGAGACGAAAAAGTGTCCTATCTTGTCAGCAATAGTATAGTGGTTTGTTGCAAACTTAGTAATCTTATGTCTAATGGTTGCAGAGACATCTACTCTTTGCTATCTTGTTTTTCACCTGATAATAATTCCAAATACATGAGATTTGAAAAAGACGTAAATCATTATTTCCCAGTTAGAATAGCAATTCCAAATCTAGCAATGTGTTTGGCATTTTCAGAAATGCTTTATTGGAATGATCAAGGGGTTGAAAGGCTGGAGTTAGGCGTAATGATCATTTCCCTTAAACGGGAGAAGGTCATGATGAAAGTTGCTTTCTATCAGTAATTAGAGTTCTATTGCAGCAACATACCCTAATTATGATATTTAGACCATTAGCAAATGAACAATGTTATTTAGATTTTGCCACGGAAAATTACCCTAGGCCATGTGGCATCTTATGGAGTGATTGAGTATAATGGTGTTTGTGGTCAACATCTCACTAACTCACCCAACCCTGTCTCACATACACACTCCATCTGGACTCATTTATTAAGGGCAGTTTAGTGTTCAACACAGAACTTAAAAAGTGGCACCTCAATGGGTTTGGAGATGAATTATGAACATCCCTGCATCTTATTAAATTTCATACAATATGGAAAACATTATGAATGGTGGGATACAGTGAAACTTAGGTATCTAATGAGAAATAAACATTCATGAATGACCACAGTCCCCTTTGAATCATTCTTTCTTAAACACAGACAATGAAATCATTAAAAAACTTGGAACCAAATATTAGAAAATACTTAGAGGTTATTTTAAAAATTATTTGCCATAGCATATTGTGTAGGCTAATTCATCAGATGTATTCATTCACCATGCACCATTCATGTTCACATTATCAGACACTATGCCAGAAATTAGAGGTAGAGGGAACTCAGTCCTATAGGTGCTTTGGTCTGAATGAATCTGGTACAAATAACATTTCTACCCATTGGGCAATAAAGATTGGTGGTTGGTACAGTTACCTGGACTTTTTTGTACTTTTCTAGGGTGAGAAAGAAATGATGTTGATTTGATATTCTCAGAAAAACAGCTGAGTGTTAAGCATCAAGGTCAATTTCCTGGCCTGATTCGTGTAATTAGTCCAACTCGCCTTGCCTTGGGATGGCAATCTAGTGTTACCTGACCCAAGTGACTGTTCAATCACTTTCCTCACAGGACAACAGTACTTTAGGGTTTAAGAGCTCTTTTGTTTCAGGAAATTTTGCCAATTATTCAATCTAAGGTTTCATTTGTTTAATGACTTCCTCATTTTACCATCTAATGTGCTTCCTCATTCCATCATCTTTTTGCCTTTTTATTTTGGTTAGTTGTTCTTTGGTCTAGCTATGGTCAATTTGATCTTTCTTCCTAAGTCAATGACTCTAACCTCTGAAGGCACAAGGCCAAAGGCCAAGTGACTTTAACTAACAATGTATGAAAACTCTGAAAGAATCATGAACCGGGTGATATTACTGGGGACATGTAAGTTGAGGGGGGGGATCTGATGTTACTGTCAGTCTTAGTAAAATGTCAACTCTGAGCTGCAATAATTCAAAATGAAGTATTTTTATTGGGGATAGGAGAGCTTTTAAAGATCTTTCCTTTCTTGTTTATTTAGACATTTTGTGCCATTAATTGGGTGGGAGGGATTGTGGAGTTTATAGGAACAAGAACAGTAAGGACAAAGGGGAGTTTCCAGCCCTGGGTGATGTGTGGCCACTTGGAACTGTCAGAGGGGATGTGTTTTATGGAAAATACTTAAACACACTTCTTTAAAACGTTTAAGAGAATTTGTGTGTAATATAATAATACTTTAGAAGTTCTAGTAAGCAGATTACTTCCTAATTCGTAGTGTGACAAATATATAATGCAATGAAAGAAATCTTAGAGGCTTTAAACATATCAATATGTGCTCATTGTTTCTTTGTCAGATCTGCGATTGATTTTCTTTCGGTTAAAATCGATACCAGATGCATAAGAGTACTTAATAAATGCTAGTTAAATGGGATAATTTTTACTTATATTCATTGTAATTTTCTTTTTTCAGTTATTTATGGCTTTGTTTTCCATGAATTCTAACCTTATTCTGCTAGTCTTCTTTCTTTTAAGTTTTAATTTTAAGTTTTCATTTCTTTCCAGTATCTTCAGGTTTTAGTGTAGGAATTTACACTTCAAACTCTTTTGTCACTTATTCAATTTTGTCTCTGTTCCATTTTGGAAATTTTTCTTTACTATTATTTGCCAATGTTTGTTGCCTTTACAAGTGAGTTTATACTAATTTTCATTTTAAACAGCTTAATATTTTCCCAAAAAGTTATTTGCATCCTGTTCTAAAATTTGTTTTATAAGATGATTTTTACAGAAATTTAAGTTGGAAAATTATTCAGTATGAGGGCATTGTACCATTTTCCATGCAATGGATGTACAATTATTTTGAAAATTCTAGTTCTTTACCTCTAAGACAATTTTCAAGTTAAATTTTCATTAGTTGGGGAGTAATTCTCATTACTTTATTCCAGATGCTATATTAGGTCTAGTACAGAGTAAGCATTCAGTAAATGAAACTTACTTTTTTGTTATCTGATATGCTTTGTATTTTAGGAAATCATTTTACATAAGGAATTAATCCTGTCATACATGAATAGTGTTACATTTGGATCAAATCGTCAGGAAAATAAGGCAGACTTCCCCTCCTTTCGGGGTCATTTCACCTATCTTTTAGGCTAATAATCAGTTTTAGAGTACTCAGGCAAATATGTTCGTCCCTTTAACATAGTCAAATCAACATCTACTACAAATGAAAGAAAATTCTATCAATAACTCTATTAGACCGATTAAACCATTTTAGATACTTGAGGATTATTATTCATGGAAAGCCCATACGCGTGATGCTTCTACATATAGACTCAGAAAAATTGTTGTTAATGTGTATTTTCAAGCATCAAGATACAGTGGGAAAAAATACATGATATAATTGGACCAAGGTATCACCCATCTGATCCTTTCAGATGTCTTAACAATTGATCTGGAACATCACATATTCTATTTGGTGACAGCGGTCATCTAAATAGTCAAAATTACTACGTTGGCATGCCAAGGTCCAGTCTGACTGTAACATATAAACATGATCATCATTAACCAAATATGGGCCAGATGTTCATCTCTGACTCTGTGGAAATGATTACTTGTGTAACGGTGTGTACTCAGTCTTGTCATGAAAAAAACAAACTTCATTTAGCATAGAAGAAAGTACACAATTTCAAATGATCCTGCTGAACGAAAAAAAAAGAGAGAGATTTTCTTAGGTAGAACTGATTTTTGGGCACTGATGCCTATTATTTTGCTCAACAAGAGTAATTTTCCCATCTATCTCTAACTGTGGCTCCTTCAATGTATCATCTAATCTATTCTTATGAGAATGCTCTAATTTAAGAGAGTGAGAATTTTCTTTACCTGGGTATACCTCTCTTTTTTTCAGTTATTCTAATTTAATCATTTACTAACTTTACTGAAGAAGAAAAGCAAATGGAGACTCATTTCTTAACTAGCCCTGCATTTTTAAAATATATTTTTGTCCATATAGCTACATTTTATCATATAGATGGACTTCACAACAAAACTTCATTGATAACCTTATAACCAGATGCTGTCTGATTGGTTCTGACTCATGGTGACTCAATGTGTGTCAGAGTAGAACTGTGTTCCATAGGGTATTCAATAGATGATTTTTCAGCTGTAGATCACCATGCCTTTCTTCCAAGGTACTTCTGGGTGGATACAAACCTCCAACCTTTAGGTTAGCAGCTGAGCACATTAGCAAACCTTATAGGACATGCTGTTTACTGTATTTTTGTCTATTCTGTTTTGTCTTCATAAACATGAAGCCCAGAGAAAATTTTCACTTTTTTATCCTGTTTCCAAACACAACTGGCCATTTTATCTTACACCTTGTTGTAGCCATCTAGTGCTGCTCTAACAGAAACACCACAAGTGGATGGCTTTAACAAAGAGAAGTTTATTCTCTCACAGTCCAGTAGGCTACAAGTCCATATTCAGGGCATCAGCTCCTGGAGAAGGCTTTCTCTCTTTGTCAGCTCTGGAAGAAGGTCCTCGTGATGCATCAGTCTTCCCTTGGTCTGGGAGCTTCTCTGTGCAGGAACCTCAGGTCCAAAGGACTCGGTCTGCTCCTGACACTGCTTTTTTGGTGGTATGAGGTTCCCGTGTGTCTCTGCTCACTTCTGTCTTTTCTATCTCAAAAGAGATTGGCTTAAGACACTATCCAATCTTGTATACCTCATAAGTATAACTGCAGCTAATCCATCTTATTAGATCAGAGTGATTTAATTTACAACACATAAGGAAATCACATCAGATTACAAAATGTACAAAATTATACAATACTGGAAATCATGACCCAGCCAAGATATTTTTGGGGAGGCACAATTCAATCCATGACACACCTAGATAGAAAAAGAAACACAGTAATATAGATTAAAACATGCCTGTGAAGACAAAAGAATATAGTCACTTTTCCTACAGAGGGAAAGATCTTCAGAGGTGATGTTTGTGTATCAGACTATATTGGATTAAGATATATTATAGTGAGGTATTTCACTGAACCACAATTGTTACTACCACAGATATTATTTTGGGAACATCCAATTAGTTAAAAATGTATTGTAAGGGCATGCAATGGACAATGTTTCATTCTTTCCAATTCCATGTGTTAATGTTATCTTAACATATTTGAAGTAAACGTTTGCAGTGAAGGTGGGTGTGAATTGTCTACATACGCCACAGTGAAAATAATTTTGGGACTCAGTTCAAGAGTCTATACCTTGAAAGTCATTCCACTGATGTGTTCATCGCAACCTATACAGTTATGCCATCTGTCACAGTCTTAAAAATTTATTCACTCTTTAGAACCCATGTATGTAAAGGCATATCTGAAGATTGCTAAATAGGTAGGGTTGAGTAGGCATTGTAATTACATGTCTTTACTGGAAAGCAATTTGAAATCAGCTGCACATTATCATGCAAACTATTTAAATCACAGGGTCATGTTCATTAGTGGATATCAAAATTGCTTTGAAAACAATCTCCTAATATAATATCTAACTCCAGTATCCTATAGATAAAGAACCAAAATATTTTATTTTTCTTCTAGCATTTTAGTTTGGAATTAAATAAAAAAGTTTTCCAGTGACAGTCTAGGAATTGCCTTTAACATGCCAATTATACAATGCTTAAAAGTATTTAAAAATTAAGTGTCATTTTACTTCAAATATGCTTCATAACTATTAGTCATCCTTAGTCTAATGAATCAAATATTTACCTATTTCACCGAACATATTTTCAAATTATTCTTGGGTTCGTTCAACTTGTGCACATTAGAGACTCAATTGCAGCTGAAAAATTAGTTACAAATTCTAAGGCCACTTGGGTTAATCAGGATTGGCTATTTTGGAGAAGCACAATTGACATACTAAATTTTGGCACAGATAAGTCCTTTTCATTTTTTTTCCTTTAAACCTGATATACTTGATAAGTCCTACATATATTTGTATGAATTTATTTTGTAAATTTAAGATTCTAACCTGTTCTCTCCACATAATTAAAATCCTACATCTCCTTCCTTTTCTCATTTCAACTCCTGATGTCCTGAAGAAGTGTCATCTAACTTTTTGGGCTTATATTATCTCTCTCAAACTGTCTGTATTATGATTGTTGCCACTTCCTATGTTTTAATAAAATTCTCAAATAGCTTTTGTTACATAATCCTGACATCACCCTCTCACACATTACTCTGAGTGCCTTGAAGGCCAGTGCTGTATTAGGTATCTCCCTTCCTTTCTTTTTATAACCCCTAGTAAACTATAGGCCACATAATATTGTACACAAATAATGTATGGATTAAGACAAAATTTTCATTGAAATATGAATGGATTCTCATATATCAGTGAATTTCCGTGTGTGTGTGTGTGTGTGTGTGTGTGTGTGTATTTTCTTTGAGTGAGATTATGCACTAAAAAGAAGAAAGTCTGAAAATATATAAAAATATTAGTAAATAGCAGTAGATAGCCAAAATATTCCTTAGAAGCGAGAATGACTTATTTTGGACATGTTATCAGGAGGGACCAGTCCCTGGAGAAGGACATCTTGCTTGGTAAAGCAGAAGGTCAGCAAAAAAGAGGAAGGCCCTTAACGAGGTGGACTGACACAGTGGCTGCAACAATGGGCTCAAGTATAACAACTATTGTGAGGATGGAGCAGGATAAGGCAGTGTTTCATTTTATTGTACACAGGGTCGCTGTGAGTTGGAACCAACTCGATGGCGCCTAACAACAATAATTGTGAGCACAGAGGTGTCAATGATGTCATCAAAGGAGTTTTGTAACGGCTATTTAAACTTTGCCTCTGAATGCTTGGCATACAAGTCAAATTCTCCTGCTCTGTTGAAGATTCTGTGAGCCTCTATGGTAGTGAATAGAGATGTTCACAAATATTTCTGCCTCTTCCTTCTGAGCACACGGTAGGATTGCTCTGTGCCACTTCCCAAAGATGTACAGCCATAGAAATTTGACCAGAAGTAATATGGCAGGAGTTTTCAAGCCAATGTGCGATTTTCCTTATTCTTTTCCCACTACTGCAGTGATTCTGAAAGCACATGTCAAAACGGTAACTCCATCAGTTCAGCTCCCTATGTAGATGCAATGAACAGAGGAGCCCCTTGGCAAACCTACACTAGATACATAGAGTGGGCAAGGAACAAATCTTTTTCTTTTGTATAAGTAACTTAACTTCAGTGAGTTATTTTTTTTTTATGTACATAACCTGCCATTGCACATCCTAACATGGTTAATATCATTTATTTAACTCATTATCTAGAGTTTGTATGTGTCTTACAATTTTGCTGGCTTCTATGAATGACTTCAGACTAGGCAAACCTTTTGGGGACGAAGTGAATTCTGCCATAGAAGAGTATGATGGCTATGAGGAAAGCGAGGCCTGCAAAGGAGATAACAAAAAAGGAAAGCTAACCTGTTGCCATCGAGTCAGTTCCAACTCATGGTGACCCTGTGTGTTACACAGTAGAACTAAGCTCCATAGGGTTTTGTTGGATGTAATCATTACTGAAGCAGATTGCCAGGTCTTTCCTCCATGGTGCTGCTGGGTGGGTTTGAACTGCCAACCTTTAGGTAGTATAAACTCTGCCACCCGGGGATTTTAATGAGGGAGAGCATTGCTTCTAATAGCATATATAACTTAAAGCAATGAAAATGACTGACAAGAGTCTTAAGATTGTGGTTTAAGTTCAATACCTGGGTTTTTCTTCCATGCTTAAAGACTGTCTTCTGTCTAGCATCATCAGGGCTGCAACTGCCAAAACCACACACAAAATTTGATTATGCAGGTTGCCTGATTATCATGTCAATTGAATTCACCAAGTCTTTGACCTGGGAAAAATTGTATAGGAGAATAACAGACACCTACTGATAGTAAAATTGGTCCCCTCCATCCATTGTAATATGTCTTACTGAAACACACTGACTTCCCTTGATGGAGGAATCATGCAAGGTCCTCATGTCCCTCACACTGCCTCCAGACCTCTAACCAGAGTCAGAGCCAAGAATGTTTGGAGAGAGCAACCATAAAAGAAACCCTGGGGAATAAAAGTGTGTAAGATTTTGTAGTTTATATGGGTATAGATGTGGAGACTATGTGTAAGACTGGAATCTGAAAATGCTACAGCAGTGAGGAAAGGGAATAATTTCAGAGGAGGTTGAACTAATCAATATGGATTAAATCACCAAGTTAGTCCTTGATTTACTATGCTAGCTTGAGCAGTTGGGTGTGGTTCTAATTTTTTTTGTTTTTTAAGTTCGATTAACTCTACTCTGAACTCAATTTTTTCTGGTATAGTGTAGAAAGAAGAAAGAATCAAAAGGCTCATTGATTAATAAATATTAGAGGGAAATGGACACATTCGACACACTCACATACTCCCTAACTATGCTCTCTAGAGGACCCAGTATGAGTTCATTTATCCAAGGCTTTGAGAAGTATTTCACAAACCAATGACTGGCGTCCAAAAACAACCAAAAAGGGCAGCACAGAGCTGCACTCTGGAGGAGAGTAATGCTGGTGCAAGATACTGCAGATGAAGTGAGCTCTCTGATTTCAGTGTGAGAACAGGATCTCAGGGTGGCAGAACATAAGGAATGGCACATAACTACCAGAATAATGGGGTGATAGTTACTATAACAAGCAGCAAGGACAGCAAAGGAATCAGAATGGTATGATCCTTAAAAACATTTGGTGGTAGCATATTTATCATGGAGTCCCTGATGCTAAAATAGGATGGAATAAACCCTAGTCCTAGTAAGTGGAGTTCTTATTTGAGCCCTCTAAGTTATAATGCTGCTTCATCCAATTTATAGACCTGAGTCAGTTCAAAGATCCAGAGGTCTTTGAACCAAAAGAAAGATATGTAATCATGAGTCTGAAAACAAAAGTGTGTACTCTCCTTCCTAATGCATACCCAAAGAGATCTGTGTTTATTTATCAGAATAACTGTGTTTGGAGAAGGGAACTATCTACATAACTTCCAGAATTTTTTGAACATGGGCTCCAAGATAAATCTTGGATACCTAGAATGTCACTGTATCCAACGTAAAGGGATGTAAGGGGGTCAGGAGATAAATAGAAATTTCACCCATATTCATCTCATATTAGGCTCGGTGGAACTCCAGAACTAACCAATGCTTTCTTCCCCAATTTTCAAATAGATTATTTTAAAAACTGGCAGAATTCCCACACTTACTCACAGAATAAGGATTATTATGATAGGCAACCACTATAGTAGGAACCCCTAGAACCTCCCATCATATACCAATAGAGTAAAACAAAAGTAATAACTGCATCCAAGAAAAAATAATAAAGATTGATTGTGCTATCAAAGACTTAAAAGATTAAGGGGTGTTGATTCCTACTGTATTCACATTAAGCTCACCTGTTTGGCTGGTACAGAAAATAACAGTGGATTATCTTCAGTTTAAGTTGTAAGTAACTCCAACTGTACTGCTGTTCCAGGTGTAGTTTCTTTTCTGGATCAGATCAACATAACTCTCTTATTAGATGTCCTTGAGCCAGCCCCTGAATGACAGCAACCCCATGCACAAAAGAAGGAAACACTGCCTGGTCCTGTGCCATCTTCATGACCAGTGGCAGATCAGACCTTTGTGATACATAGCGATTCCAAGGCCTGATATTCAAAAGTAGACCACCAGGAGTTTGTTCTAGTTCGTTTTAGCCTGGAAGCTCTGCTGAAACTTCTTCAGCATCATAGCAACACTCAATTCACTACTTACAGATGAGTGGTGGCTGTGCATGAAGTGTATTGGCTGGAAATTGAATCCAGGTCTCCAATATGAAAGGCGAAAATTTTATCACTGAGCCACCAGTGTCTCAACATAAGTCTCACTGTTGTTAGGTACCATCGAGTTGGTTCCAACTCATAACGACCCTATGTACAACAGAACAAAACACTACCTGGTTCCGAGCCATCTTCACAATCATTGCTATGTTTGAGCCCATTGTTGTGGCCACTGTGTCAATCCATCTTGCTGAGGGGCTTCCTCTTTTTCGCAGACCTACTTTACCAAGCATGATGTCCTTCTCCAGGGACTGGACCCTCATGATAACATGTCCAAAGTAATCGAGACAAAGTCTCGCCATCCTTGTTCCTAAGGAGCATTTTGGCTGTACTTCTTCCAAGACAAATTTGTTCATTCTTCTGGCAGTCAACGATATATTTAATATTCTTTTCCAACACCATAATTCATATGCGTCAATTCTTCAATCTTCCTTAATCATTGCCCAGCTTTTTGCATGCATATAAAGTAATTGAAAATGCCATGGTTTGGGTCAGATGCGCCTTAGTTCTAAAAGTGACATCTTTGTTCCTGAACATTTCAAAGAGATCTTTTGCAACAGATTTGCCCAGTGCAGTACATCATTTGATTTCTTCACTGCTGCTTCCATGGGCGTTGACTGTGGATTCAAGTAAAATGAAATCCTTGACAACTTCAATCTTTTCTCCATTTATCATGATGTCACTTATTGGTCCAGTTGTGAGGATTTTTTTTTCCAATAATTTGAGGTATAATCCTTACTGAAGGCTGTAGACTTTGATCTTCATCAGTAAGTGGTTTAAGTCCTCTTCACTTTCGGCAAGCAAGGTTGTGTCATCTACATATTGTAAATTGTTTATGAGTCTTCTTTCAATCCTGATGCCGTATTCTTTTGCATATAGTCCAGCTTCTCAGATTATTTGCTCAGCATAGAGATTGAATAAGTATGGTGAAATGATACAACCTTGATGTACACCTTTCTTGATTTTAAACCATGCAGTATCCCATTGATCTGTTTGAAGAACTGCCTATTGGTCTGTGTACAGTTTCCACATGAGCACAATTAAGTGTTCTGGAATTCCCATTCATTGAAATATTGTCCATAATTCGTTATTATCCACACAGTCGAATGCCTTTGCATAGTCAATAAAACATGGGTAAACATCTTTCTGGTATTCTCTGCTTTCAGCCATTGTTATGGATTGAATTGTGTCCCCCCAAAACGTGTATCAATTTGACTAGGCCGTGATTTCCAGTATTACGTGATTGTCCACCATTTTGTCATCTGATGTGATCTTCCTACGTGTTGTAAATCCTACCTCTATGATGTCAGTGAGGTAGGATTAGTGGCAGTTATGTTAATGAGGCAGGGCTCAATCTATATGATTAGATTTTGTCTTAAGTCAATCTCTTTTGAGATATAAAAGACAGAAGTGAGCAGGGAGACATGGGGATCTCGTACCACCAAGAAAGTAGTGTATGGAGCAGAGCATGTCATTTGGACCTGAGGTTCCTGCTTGAAGAAGCTCCTAGACCAAGGAAAGATTAACAACAAGGACCTTCCTCCAAAACCGACAAAGAGAGGAAGACTTCCCTAAGAGCTGGCGCTCTGAATTTGGACTTCTAGCCTCCTAGACTATAAGAGAATTAAACTTCTGTTTGTTAAGGCTATACACTTGTGGTAATTCTGTTATAGCAGCACTAGATAACTAAGACAGCCTTGATCCATCTGACAGTAGCAATGATATCCCTCATTCCACATCCTCTTTTGAATCTGGCTTGGATTTCTGGCAGTTCCCTCTTGAAGTACCATTGCAACCATTTTTGAATTGTCTTCAGCAAAATTTTATTTTCATGTGATATTAATGATAATGTTCAATAATTTCAGCATTCTGTTGGATCACTTTTCTTTGGAATGGACACAAATTTGTTTCTCTTCCTGTTGGTTGGCCAGGTAGTTGTGCTCCAAATTTCTTGACATAGACAAGTGATCTCTTCCAACGTTGTTTCTGTTTGTTGAAACATCTCAATTGGTATTCCATCAATTCCTGGAGCCTTTTTTTGCCCATGCCTTCAGTGTAGCTTGGACTTCTTCCTTCAATTCCATTGGTCCTTGATCATGTCCTACTTCCTGAAATGGTTGAACGTCAACCAATTCTTTTTTATATTCTGACTCAGTGTATTCTTTCCATCTTCTTTTGATGCTTCCTGCATCATTCAATATTTTGCCCATAACCCCTTGCTGTAGAGTTAATTCCTACAGGAGAGAGTAGAACTTCCCCATAGGGTTTCCAAGGAGCGGCTGGTGGATTTGAACTGCCAACCTATTGGTTAGCAGTCCAGTTCTTAAACACTGCACCACCAGGGGTCCATTTTGTTCATGGGATCCTTCAAAATTGCAGCTCGAGTCTTGAATTTTTTCTTCAGTTCTTTCAGCTTGAGAAATGCTGCATGTGTTCTTCCCTTTTAGTTTTCTAACTCCAGGTCTTAGCACATTTCATTATAACACAGTTCCTCTTCAATTTGTCATTCTAGGCATAATAGGTCATATGACTGTCCAATTCAAAATAGCCAATACTAGTCCATTTCATCTAACTAATGATCAGGATATTGATCTGCAAGCATTCCATTTAATTTTTTACAAATTCCAATTTTCCTAGATTCATACTTCATTCATTACACATTCCAGTTATTAATGAATGTTTGCAGCTGTTTCTTCTCATTTTGAGTTGTGTAACCTCAGCAAACGAAGGTCCTGAAAGCTTTATTCCATCCATGTTATTAAGACTAACTCTACTTTGAGGAGGCAGCTCTTCTCCAGTCATATTTTGAGTGCCCTCCAGCCTGAGGGGCTCATCTTTTGGCAATATATCACTCATCTGCAAGTTTGACATGCTGTGGTGGCTTGCATGTTGCTGTGATGTTGGAAGCTATGCCCCTGGTATTTCAAATACCATCAGGGTCACCCATGGTGGACAGGTTTCAGTGAGCTTTTTGGACTAAGACTAGGAAGAAGGACCTTGCAATGAAATGAAGGAATACAAAGTTGTAATGGAGAAATATATGCTATGCTGATGTGCCATGTTTGCTGCTAACATGTACAAATATCAGGGAAGAGAGACTATTGATATGAGTTGATATCTATACTTCAAATAAAAATTTTATGACTGCTTTGTTTTATTATTTTTAAGAACATATTTATTGAGATATTATTTCACATACATTATAATTCATCCATTTAAAACATACTATTCAATAGTTTTTAGTACATTCACGAAGTTACGCAACTATCACAACAACCTAAGCGTATAACATTTTCGTTATTAGGCTTTCTTTTGATTCGTGTTTGTATGGTATAGCATTTTTCGTTTTTTTACTTTTCTTTCAAAAAAAACTTCATTGAGATACTTTTAATCATTCCATATCTATATTTAAAGTGAGTTTCTTATAGGGAGGATAGGTTGAGTCTTGCTTTCTTTTATCAAATGTGATTGTCTTTGCTCTTTAAGTGGAGTCTTAGATCATTTACATTTAATGTAATTTTATTTTTTATAATAACTTGTTTTATTTTTGTTGAGAATGTACACAGAAAACATAAACCGATTCAATAATTCCTACATTACAATTCAGTGACATTGATTACATTCTTCAAGTTGTACAACCATTCTCACATTCCTTTTTCTAGTTATTTCCATAGTTTTTATTTTATTTTTGTTGTTGTTGAGAACATATACTTCAAAACATACAGCAGTTCAACAGTTTCTACGTGTACAATTCAATGACATTGATTACATTCTTTGAGTTGTGCAATCATTCTCACCCTCCTTTCCTGAGTTGTTCTTCTCCCATTAACATAAACTCACTACCCTCTAAAGCTCCTTTCTAATCTGTTGAGTCACTGTGGTAAATCTGATCCCAGATAGATAGCTCTTAAAAGAGAGTAATGCTCAAGGCAGATGTTCTTTACTAATTAAGCTAAACTATTGTTTGATTTTAAGAAGACTTCAGGGGATATTTTTGGTTTAAGGTTTAAATATTACCTCAGGACAATCTTTAGGGTTTCAGGGATTCATCCAACCTAAATGGCTCCAGAAAAATATGGATTCTATGATAATTTAAAATTCCATTCTACATTTTCCCCCTTTTTGTCAAGATTCTTCTATAGAATCTGTGATCAAAAGGTTCAGTAATGGTAGCTGGTCACCATCCTGTTCTTTTGGTCTCATGACAAAGGAGGTAGTTGTTCATGTAGGCAATTAGCCACATATCCTCTTCCAATTCCTGACTCTTTTTGCATCTGTTGTTCCAGGCAAATAGGGACCAATTATTGTGTCTTGGATGGCTGCTTGCAAGCTTTTAAGACCCCAGGAACTACACAACAAACTAGGAGGTAGAACAGAAGCACTAAACACATTATTAGGCCAATTAACTGGGATGTCCTGTGAAACCATGACCCTAAATTAACTCCAAACCAAGGTGCCAAATCCTAGGCAGTATTTGGTTATAAATGTTTTATATTTTTAATTTTCATATGTCATTTTTTTTACATTCTTAATAGGGCAAATAAAAACCTTTTAATATATTGATCAGAAGTGTTCACACTGCTGAGCCTTTTGTCCACAGTCTCTTGATGCTGAAACCAGGATTTACATCAATTCATTTGAGTTGCTTAGTTGCTAAAAATGCTTAGTTGTGTTATCAAAAATCAATAGCAAAAACAAACAAAAAGAAAACTGTCGGCGAGTTGATTCAGACTTATGGCAAAACCATGTGTGTCAGAGTAGAATTTCACTTCATTGGATTTTCAGTGGCTGTGAACTTTCAGAAATAGATTGCCAGGCCTTTCTTCCCACGCATCTCTGGGTGGACTCAAACTGCCAACCTTTCCTTTAGTAGCTGAAAGCTTAACTGTTTGTGCCAACCAGGCAGCCTGCAGTACTGTCACAGGGTCCAGAAAAATTATCACCCATTAAGGAGAGTGGGCGGATGGCATAGAAACTTAACATCATAGAGGATTGTTTTTGGTACACAATGGAATACTGCACATAGATAATAATAAATAGTTCTGATGGAAAATGAGTCTTTTAAGCCCATAGGTGGAGAAAACTTACTCATTACTCTCTTAGTTACTGAAATTCCATTAGCATAGAAAATTTTGAACCCTAGAGAGTTGTTATTGTTGTTTTAGTAAGTTACTGCAAATAATAACAATTTTTTTAAATAAAGTCTGCCCTGCTATTTGCCCAATTGACCACAGCACAGTCTTGTGAAAAATGTTGGCTTTATAAAAAGAGAAATTTAGGGAAGAAAGATCAATCTAGTCTTTTTCCTTCTTTGAATGATCTTTGATAAAAGAGCTAGCTCCCTAAATTCACAAAAATGTGAAAGAGGATGAAATGCATACATTCCTGGAGCATCATATGAATTGGGAGAGGCTTGGACTTCAAGGACCCAAACAGTGCCAGCCGCTCGCTGGGTGTGAGGCTGGGGACTTTCAGTTCCTATGCTGATATAAGCATCTGGGTTCAGAAATGGTACAGCCAACTGAAAATCCTAATTTTTGCAGAATGAAGGGGTAGAGATGGGAAAGGTTAAATTCTACTGCTGGAGGTGGGCATATGTAAAGATGGGAGTAAATCCATTATTTGCCAAAAGACTCTAAGAGAAGAGAATATGGTGTAGTTGGTGAGCCTTCCTTGGCACGTATGTAGGTCCCTGCAGTAATTGCCCAAGAAAGCGGAAGATCCATGGGAGTTTAGAGCATTTAAGTGCAAGATTGTGAGAATTTTCTCTTCTTCTGCAAATCTCTCAGTGTTTCAATTTTCAGCATGAAAATTAAGCAGTATTTTTTACACGTATCCACTATAACTGCCTTATCATTTACTTTATTTCTATCAGAGATCCCAGAGAGTGGTCATATGTTCCCACTGGGGAAAGCAATGTAGATTTTTCAAGGGCATTTTACAAACTGAGAGCCTGGCAAGTTCTCCTCTTTGGTCCTTCAAACAGCTTGTGAAAATATGCTTTCTGCTTGTGTAATGGGTCATTGGTGGACAAACATGCATGTTCATACTGAGGAAATGGGTAATTCTTCTTTGTCTTTCTCCAGCTCACTATGTTCCCCAACTGGCTTGCTCTTTTTCATGCTCTGGCTCAGTTAGTCACACTGACTTCTACTAATACTCAGCCACCAAAGTGAGACACTGAGTATCCTTGAATTTTTCTCCCTTTTACTTCTCCTTCTCAATCAATCACCAAGTTTTGAGTAATTTATCACCCAAATATTTCTCAAGTATATACGTTTTTCTCCATCCTCACTACTACCATTTATCATCTTTTGTATGGTCTTCTGCTACAGTATCTTTAGTCGGTTTTCATACTCTTTTGACCACAAACTATAGCAAAAATATTTTTGCCTTGACCCATCTCATACACAGACAGAGACACACACACACACTTGCAACTATGGCTCAGGAACACCAAATTATTTGCAATATTTTGTTTCTCATACTTTCTCTGCTCCCCAGAGAATTGCTTTGGAGATTTGAGTGTTCAAATTCAGAAGTAGGTGGTGATATCAGAGTAATTTGTGGAAATAATCTGCTGGTAATGCTGCTGTTGATAGTCTGTTACTGCTGTAAACCATGAGAAGTAGAGCTGCCTGTATAGCTCCTACTTTCACAGATACCTCCTATACTCCCTTCTATTTGACCTTCTATATGAAAGGTAAAGTAGAGCCACGTGTGGCCAAAATTACAAGCCTGTGAAAATTGTAGTCTGTTTTCTTAAACTCTACTTTCTCCTTACCCACTTTGTGGGTAACCATTGCACCTTGGACTAGTTACTACAACGCCTCCTTCTCCCTTCATGAGTTGTTTACATTGATTGGTCATTGAATACACTAAAAACTGTATATCAAAATACTCATTAGTCTCCGCATTTAAAGCTTTTTTTTTTTTTTTTTTTTTTACCAGTTCTTTCAGCTTGAGAAATGCTGAGCATGTTCTTCCCTCTTGGTTTTCTAACTCCAGGTCTTTGCACATG
>NW_004444010.1:26969-46084 GCF_000243295.1 Trichechus manatus latirostris | reverse complement strand
CTGGAAGCTCCGTGAGGCTGCTTTCTCATACCCCCCGTTTGCTGGTCTCTGATAGGAGTCCAAGATGGAGGAGGATCTGGGCTGTGTTAGCTGGTAGGGGACCTCTGCATGAATCTCTCCTTGCTCTCCGTTCTCTGTCAGTTTTCTCACTCCATTTGGTGCTTGGCTGAGTCCTTTATCTCTTCATTTGATGTTTTAGTGTTTCAGGATTGTTGTATTCTCTGTTTGGTTTAGTTTTTCGGTTCTTTGCTGTGGAGGGACAGCGTGGTGCTTCTGCCTAGAGTGCAATTTTGCCGGAACTCGCATTTAAAGCTTTTTATTTTTGATTGTTAAAGGGCCATTTTATCCGCTGTCAAAGAGATTGGGAGCTACAAAAAAAATCACACAATAATAAATTGGCAAGGAAATTTAGAAGTCCTCTAGTCCAACATTTTTATTTACAAATAAGGAAACTGGGAACCAGAGAGGTTAAACCATGCCCCAGAAACCATGAATCTGGTAACACAACCTATTGTACCCTCCAATTGCTGTCCCATTAATGTTTCCATTACAATATGTTGTTATTCCAGTGAAGGAAGATATTAGAAGGCCATTAAAGGAGACAGGTTCTCCAAATTATGAATAACACCTACTTTTAAAACTAACATTAACACAAACTTGATTTTCGATGGCTGTATGAGTTGAAGCCCTCTTTCTTAGCAGAAGTCTCATGGAAGTCCCCTATCCTTAAGATTCTTCTTGCCTCTCCTCTCTGTGTTCTCGGACCCCTCTTTTCACTTACTGTAATTTAAGCCTAGATTTCTTCCCCCACCTTTTTTTTCCCCAACACTCAGGTCTATTTGATGTTACTTTAGTTATTTTTAAATGTTATTTTTTCGTTTTTATTATTTCATAGTCCAATCTCCTTTAAGTCTGAAATCATGCTACCATATTTCTACTTTCCTTAAGACATTTTTTGACCAAGAAATGAATTATTGGAATGTATCTTCGCCCTTGAAGAGGAACAAGATATGACACTAGACTGCATCAGATTTTTTATGAATCATTATCATTCCTTATTCTTATTGTTGATGTTCTTTACTCAGCTTTCCCCAGACTAATTAACCACCCTTCTCCTCCATGGCCCTGGTTCACCACCACTACCTTCTCTTGCACCTAGATGGGAGTCTCCTTCATTTACCTCCTTTGGATTCTTTCACTCTTCTATTTGGCTATCCTTCAGACCTTATATACTTACTGTGTATGGCATTAATTTTCCCCCATTAGTAAGTAGTAAAAGAAATGTAGCACCTACGTTCTGTCTTCTAACTTAGATTAAGTTTCATGAGCGTGGTGAGTTCAGTACTTTGCAAACAGTAGTTTCCACGAAATGTTGACTGAAGACTGGCTCACCACAGAAGCCTGTGAAGTTTCAAATCACAGCAATCACACCTCAACAGTCAACAGCAGATGCTGCTACTTAGGACAGTAGTATTTCATAGCTGCTAATAAATTCTGTGAGAAAGTACAACTATTGACTGTCATTGAGGCTGACAAAAACATTCCAGTGAGGGTAGAAAGCAGGAAAAAGAGTAAGTGCAATAAAAAGAAAATATAGATCTGACTAATTTTAGAAGTAAATTAAAGAAAATATAACCGTATAGCACTCCATGTTTAAAAAAGCAGCAACTGCAACTAAATTGAATTAAAAAATATAAATTGGAATTTACTTATTTTAATATCTGAAAAACTTCTTGTACATTTACTTTTAAAATCTAAGTTATAAAACTTCATAAAATGATTTAAATTGGAAGTGAAAAAAAGAATTTAAGTAGAACTCAAGTTATATATTTTTCAAAGCTATAGAACCAGAGTATCACTTCAACATATTTTCTAAAATAAAAAATTAAAAAATCAAGTCACCATTGAAGTTACTCACAATAGTATATAAAAGTTGAAGTTTGAATTTTCTTTCAAAAGGAAATGGATGCCCTTTTGAAATCCATATCACCAATATGATAGATACTTACATTCTTAAAAAAGAAAATATACTAGCACCTACTGTGAACCAGTTCATTTTAATTTAAAAGAGGTCAAGAATTAGTAGTTGTAAAACATTGGCAATTACTCTCTGATATTGTTATTAAATTCAATCAGAGCTCTAATCATGTGCTTTCCAAGGAAAATAAAAGAGAAATCAGTCTGGGATAATAGGTGGAAAGAAATCCAGGTGACCTGAACATTTTCATTTGCAGGACATCATTCTAAAACAACAATTTTTAATGTATTTATGGAAATAGATGAGAATGCAGTTGATGATATGCTAAGCTTTTGGACATCCTCAGAGCTTTTATGTTGCTAGAAAGAGGAATTTGGAGGTATAAGCCATTTTTATAGTAACATATGTCATGGATCACAACATTTTTATTAGACGTTAAAGGGAGCCATGCTATTAGCTTTACCTAGATTTAGAAAGGATTTGCCCCATGTCAAACAGGTGAGGGAAAGAAGAATGGAATCCAGATCACCTCATGAGATGGCCTCTTAATGAGGGAATATTCCACGGAGAAGGGGAAATGCTTTAATTCAGCCACAATTCACAGAAGAGTCCAAAACGACCATAATATTCTTCTCATTCTTTCCAAGAAGAAACCGAACAAACCAAGTTAAATGTCCTGAGTTGTCACAAATGTGGAAGTCATCCATAGATAGCTCAACTCTTGTGCTGCCTGGAAAGAGGGCTTTTGTGAAACAGGATTGAATCGTTCACAGCCTGAAACTGGTAACATAGGAGATAGTCCTCAAAGCATCTCAGGCATCACCACATCGGTGAACTGTAGGAGGAGCCTTGGGCTTGGCCTCAGAAGATATGGATTTGTTTTGGGCTCTACCACTTTTCAGGAGGATTTCCTTGGACAAGTCATGTAAACTTCCCTGCCACAGATTTCTCACCTATAAAATTAAGATAATATTAGTCACCCTGCTTTTTTGAAAGCCAAAAAATGAGATCATTTTGCAATACTATAAATTGGCATGTAAATGTATAATTTCTGTTTTCTAACTTTTCAGATATACTGTGTTTTGGTGGAATGGTACAGAAACAATAATAGTTGCAACACTGGGCCCTTAGTATGAGTTAAATTACTAAACACATGATCTCAACTACATGAAATAAGACTTTTTCCCCAATTACAGAAGCAAAACGGGAATAAATGGATTAGGGAACTTACTAGTAAATGCGTCCTATTATACCATTATGATAGTGTTTAATGTTAAAGGTACTGTGTAGTCTGAGACATTCTCTTTGGATGAGATGGAAAATACAGCTCATCACTGGGCTGAAACACGCATGGACCATTAACATTGATTTGTTTGGTTAAGGGAGGGTTTCTCTGTGTCACACAACCGGCAAAAATAAAAGTAAAACTTCTTTTCTCCACAGAGATTGACAACAGTAGGCTCTGACAGACTAATGTTCCAGCTCTACTCTGGTCTATTCACTAATTATTTGCTGCATTTATCCTTCTTCCAAGAATAGTATTTGAACAACTGCACAATAGGAATAGCTTCATACTAGAACTAAAATTTTCATTCTGCTGCTAATGCTTCCCTTCAGGTTTCACTGTGGTTTTCCTCTTGCTATTGGATGTTTTGCAGGACAATTCTTGACTGCTAGCGCATATTTTGTGAATGCCAGTGTTTTAGTCATGGAAGAAAGTGATTTAAAAATTATTATTTTTGGAAAAGAGTTTAAGTTGCCAGCTCTACAAGTTAATCTAGGACTTTTGGACAACATGTGAATATGCTGACACAGATTATCAAGCAAATAGGGTTATCCAGCATTATTTAGGCTGTAGGAGCCCTACTGTGTACCTAAAAAGTGTCCTATAGAAGACAGGGAATTGAAACTGCTGGTGTGGCCCTTGTTTTGCAGCCTGTTTAACTCCTTATAACTGCTTATTACTACCAGTATATTCTCACTATATGTCCACTCTTTCTTCCTCATTAAGAGAGACCCCTTAGTGGAGACCCCTTAGTGGACCCCTTTAGCATTTGCCAAAGACAATACAAACTTGAATCTGAAATTAACGACACCAAATAGTAAGGACAATACAAAATTCATTCTGAAGATGAGAGTAGATATGATGGTGGCGATTCTACCCATACCTTCAGGACCAAGTGTCTGATGTCAACATTTTGGGTAGGGCTGACTCCTACCATGCTGGCAACAAAAGCAAAGGAGTTTTTCCCTGATTAGCTCTGCAGCATTATTTCGGGATTTGTTCCTGGCCCTGTGGCCTCTCTTCATTCATCCTGGAGAGTCTGTGAACTCTCCAATTCTTTTCTCATAAATCATTTTCTGCTTCATATGTCCAGAGCCGGTTTCTTTTGTTTGCTGTTAGAATACCAACAGATCATATCCTTTGTCATTAAAATCATTTTTATCTGGAATATGCTGGAAGAAAAAGGTGGTGAGTCACAGTACCCTAATGTATATATCAGAGGAAAAAAGAACTTTGAAAAAACTGGAGCTGTTGAAAACATTAATGACCTGATAGATTTCAAACCATAGAGACAGAGCAACTCTGAACTAAGAATTTCTCATAGCACTGTGAGCAACTAGTTTTATATGGTGAAATCACACTGGTAAATCGCTAATCCCTCTAAAGAAAATCTAATCCCTTCTCTACACACATAAAGCTAAGACTTAGAATTTTTGAAGTTTTTTTTTTTTAATATGTGCCTTTTCTGCTTAGAAACACACAGTGACTGCTTAGTGAAAGATTTGCAGTTTAGTTGAAGTTTTAACATTTCATTCTTTGTTTGATTTCATAACATTTTTTGCACATATTTTCTAGAAGTGTTCAATGAAAATAATATTGTTTTTAGAATTGTCCAACACTTTTTAAACATCCTGGAGTGTTTTAAAAGCAGAACTAGAAAAAAAATGGGCTTCCATCAACTGGTGCTTCATTGCTTAAACGTGTAATTCTTAGTAAGTCAACTCATACTAAACACTAGCCAATCAGATCTGTTTAAACATTCCTTGCTTACAAGTAGACACGTTGTGGTTGGGTGCCGTCAGCTTGGTTCTCACTCATGGCAAAACAATGTACAACAGAATGAAACACTGCCATCTAATAATATTATTATTAGCCATCCTAATAATTATTGCTACGCTTGAGTCCATCCTTGCAGCCACTGTGTCAATCCATCTCGTTGAGTGACTTTCTCTCTTTGACTGGCCCTATAATTTACCAAACATGATGTCCTTCTCCAGGAACTGTTCCCTCATGATAAAATGTCCAAAGTACAGAAGATGAAGTCTCGCCATCCTCCCTTCTAAGGAGTATTCTGGCTGTACTTCTTCCAAGACAGATTTGTTCATTCTTCTGGCAGTCCATGGTGTATTCAACATTCTTTGCCAACACCATAAATCAAAGTCATCAATTTTTCTTCGGTCTTCCTTATTCATTGTCCAGCTTTCGCATGCATATGAGGTGAATGAAAATACTTTGGCTTGGGTCAGGCCCACCTTAGTCCTTAAAGTGACATCTTTGCTTTTTAACACTTTAAAGAGGACTTTTGCAACAGATTTGCCCAATGCAATATGTCATTTGATTTCCTGACTGCTGCTTCTATGGGTGTTGATTGTGGATCCAAGTAAAATGAAACCCTTGACAACTTCAATCTTTTCTCCACTTAGACTGATGTTGCTTATTGGTCCAGTTGTGAAGATTTTTGTTTTCTTTATGTTGTAGTGTAATCCATACTGAAGGTGGTAGTGTTTGATCTTCATCAATAATTGCTTCAAGTCCTCTTTGCTCTTCACATGCAAGATTGTATCATCTGCATATCACAGGTTGTTGATGAGTCTTCCTCCAATCTTGATGCCACATTTTTCTTCATATAGTCCAGCTTCTCAGATTATTTGCTCAGCATATAGATTTAATAGATATGGTGAAAGGATACAACCATGACACATGTCTTTCCTGATTTTAAACTTCGCAGTTCTAGTCAAACTTTGTTCTATTTGAATGACTGCCTCTTGGTATAGGTACAGGTTCCTCGTGAGCACAATTAAGTGTTCTGGAATTCCCAGTCTTCACAATGTTATCCATAATTTGTTATGATCCATAAAGTCAAATTCCTTTGCATAGTCAATAAAACACAAGTAAACATCTTTCTGGTATTCTCTGCTTCCTGCCAAGATCCATCTGCATGCTTGGCATTTCTCAAGCTGAAAGAACTGAAGAAAAAATTCAAGCCTTGAGTTGCAATATTGAATAATTCTATGGGTAAAATATTAAACGATGCAGGAAGCATCAAAAGAAGATGGAAGGAATACACAGAGTCACTGTAACAAAAAGAATTGGTCGACGTTCTACCATTTCAGGAGGTAGCATATGCTCTGGAACCGATGGTATTGAAGGAAGACTTCCAAGCTGCACTGAAAGCTTTGGTGAAAAACAAGACTCCAGGAATTGACAGAATATCAATTGAGATACTCCAACAAATGGTTGCAGCACTGAAAGTGCTCACTCATCTATGCCAAGAAATTTGGAAGACAGCTACCTGGCCAACCAACTGGAAGAGATCCATATTTGTGCCCATTCCAAAGAAAGGTGATCCAACAGAATGTGGAAGTTATTGAACAATATTGTTAATATCACACACAAGTAAAATTTTGCTGAAGGTAATTTAAAAGTAGTTGCAGCAGTACATCAACAGGGAACTGCTAGAATTTCAAGCGGGATTCAGAAGAGGATGTGAAATGAGGGATATCTTTATTAATGTCAGATGGATCTTGGCTGAAAGCAGAAAATACAGGTAGACATACTTCTTTATTATCTCATGACATACCAGTGCATACATGTAAGATGCCTTCTTTTTCCACTCTTCAAAAATATATTCATCATTGATTTCAAAACCTGAATTATGAAATCTTTCTCTAGATGAATACCACTTTACCATGATGCATTTTTCCTTCCAGACCTATTGCAATTATATGGTCAAGGTATTGTAAAGAAAAGAACACTGAATTTAGAATCAGATATGCTCAGTTTTGCTAATTATTTATTCACTCATGCAACCACCATTTGTTGAGAATATTCTGAACACTAAAGACTTTCCAAGGTGCTAGGGATATGTAGATGGTACCTATCTTCAAGGTGCTGACCCAGTAGAACTATGATCCCTACCGCTATCAGGTTTTAGCTGTAAATCTTAAAATGTTACTTTGTTACATTGAATTTTATTTTCTTACTCATTAAAAAAAGGTGGAAGCTTTATGGAGTTATTACTTCACAGAGATTGTAAATCTAACTGGGCACATCGACAGATTGAAGTAGGACTCGGAGTTGACAATACACCTCCATTTGCATCTACTGACTTATATTAGGAACTGGTACAGTGTATCAGTTAAAGAATGTGGGTATGGATTTTGCCACCTAGATTGAGTTCCAACTCCTTTACTTTCTACCTGGATGAGCGTGGGCAGATGCCTTAATCTCTTTGTGCATTTATTATCTGCCTCCTAAATACAGTGAGGATAGTAATAATTATGAGGGTTCAATGAAATAGTACCTTAAATCACTGAGCTCTGTGTCTAACACTTAGTACAGTCTCAATAAGAGGGAAGATAATACTAGATTTTTAACTGGAGAAAGAAGGATGAGTATTTTTATAAGATCAGGAGTTTAAAGAAAGGCCAGATTGTGGGGGAATGATGGAGGAGCATAGATAAGCATAATCCTAGTATGTGGCCCTATCAAAGGCATTTTATTCAGTGTTTAGAGGGATAGGACCTGAAAGTAGAATAGATTATGTCATGATTTTGTTGTCATCTGTAAGTAAAGCAATGCTGGCTTGTTGTCTAGATGAGAAAGCGTGGCCCAGAGTTGGGGAAAGAGCCACTTTCCATTCCTCTTCATGAACTCAGAACCACTTTGATAACATGAAAATGGCAGATGGGGAAAACTGGGAGAAATCATTGTTTTACAGATATCCTAATTCTCACAAGAAACTCTTTCATTAGAGCAAATTCCTTCAAGACACTTTGTGAGCAGTAGGTGTTGAGGAATGAGAGTCAGATCAGAAGTGGAAGAACCTAAAGATACCTATCACATGGTGACTGTGGCTGACAAACTGGACTTAGATGCCCTTTGGGGAACTCCCAAAAATAGCTGTAGTGGATATTACCAATGGAATTAAGGCAATACATGAGCAGGTGGGGCAAGATAAGAAAATTTTGCTTGTTGGAATTAATATGATTTCATTTGTACCCACTGGTAATGTCTTATGGTATTTGGTTTACATAAGAGAAGGAACATTTTAAATTACAAAGTGTTATACGCCCCATGGTTAAGAGCTTCAGCTGCTAACCAAAAGGTCAGCAGTTCGAATCAACCAGCCGCTCCTTTGAAACCTTATGGGGCAGTTCTACTCTGTCCTATAAGGTCGCTATGAGTCAGAATCTACTTGACGGGTATGGTTTTTTGTTTTGGGGGGGGAGGGATACTGCCTTATGTTATAATAGTTAATATATGTACTATATTCATTTATGTATCTTTTTTAACACATTTCTATTTTTTTATGTTCATTCCAAACTGTTTTGAAATCCCATTATCTAGTCTCTTTTTTAGAGGAAGAAGAACCAAAACAGGTGCTTGCCAAAGTGTTCAGTTTACAATGAATACTCAATAAATACTTACTGATTCATTTCAAAAAGGATTTAACAGAATGTCTAAAGATACTTGTGGAACCACAAGATTAAAAAAGTTAAGTAAAGAAGTTCAAGGAGAAAAGGAAAACATAAGTAAAAAATTCAATTGAAATTGGGAAATTTATATGTTGTAAATTCACTTTTGTGCTTCACTGTAGCTAAGACAAAACTGAAATCTCAATTAGTTGTATGAGTCATTGTCCATAAAATAAAAACTAACTAGTTTTTTGGAAGACAAATAGCACTGCAACCTAAAGGAAATTTCTTCCATAAAGACGAGACAGTGTTACATAGTGAGCATCAAGCGTATCGTAAATATGATGATAAGATTCCCAAGGATGTTTATTCTAAGTTTAAATGTAGGCTGAGGGGTGACAGGAAAGTCAAGATTAGTAAATTCTAATCTTCAAGGGACCAAACAATGCTGTGCATGTGCCTCAATTCCCTGCTGGTCTGGCTTCGTCCCAGCATAACATTTGGAATATCCAGGGCAATCAGGCAATCCTTACACATATCAAAGAGTACAATCCTGTTAGACTTTTTCAGCAAAGGTTTCAGGTTATATTCCCCTGCAATTCTTTGTAAAGCTGAGGTAATTATCAAATTGTTGTTGTAGTATGCCGTCCAGTTGATTCTGATTCATAGTGACCCTCTAGGACAGAGTAGAACTGCCTCTAGGGTTTCCTAGGCTGTAATCTTTACGAGAGTGGATAGCCAGGTCTTTCCTCCCATGGAGCAGTAAGTGGGTATGAACCACCGACCTTTCCATTAGCAGCCAAACATTTAACTATCGTGCCACCAGAGCACCTAATTGTCAAGTAGACTCCAAAAAAAGAACAACACTAACATAAATAACAACAATGTCCATGTTGTCTTAATTATCAGAATATTTTTTATTAGGATTGTGGTAGGCAGGATTCTAAGAGCCTCCAAGATTCCTGCCCCTAATCACCCATACTCTTGTATAATCCCCTCCTCTTGAATATAGGCAGTGCATATTAATATGACAAATGTCCCTCCTGTGATTGGATTACATAACATGCAAAGGTCAAAGGATTTTGCAGATGTAATTAAGCCTCTGATCATTTGACTTTAAATTAATCAAATGGGAACCATCCTTGGTGGGCTTGACCTCATCAAATGAATTCTTCTAAAAAAAAGACTTGAAGTAGCAGTTGCAGATGCTCTCCTTGGACTTAAAGAAACAAATTTTCATGTTGTGGAGAAGATCATGAATCCTGGACGTGAAAGTGACCTCTAGGAGATGAGAAGCCAAAAGACAGTAAGAAAATGGGGACCTCTGTCCTACAACTGCAGGTAGCTAAATTCTGTCAACAACTTGAATTGGCATAAGAATAGATTTTCCCCTAATCAAACCTCCATGTGAGAACACAACCCATTCAACACCTTGATTTCAGCCCTGTGAGACCCAGAGCAGAGAACTCAGCTGAGCAGTGGCCAGGCTTTTAATTTACAGAACTGTGAGATAATAAATGGGTGTTGTTTTATGCCATTAAGTTTTTGGTAAATTATTACATGGCAATAGAAAATTAATACAAGGGAATTCAAATCAAAATTACAACTAAATAGTAACTTTGTGCTTAGTCATATATGAGGAAAAAAAAAAACTTATCTCCAAATTCATTTAGATATAATACTAATCAAAATCTGATATAAATTAGAAACAATAGTTAAACAGAAAGTTCAATGATAGTTAAGCAGTTATGTTTTGAAATTTTAAAATTTCCTTGAAATAGATTAGTAGAAGTATTAAAGATAAGTAGAAATGATAAAATAACTTAGATGCTTTCAGACTTTGAAAATTAAAACCAAACAGCAATGGGTTCTTCTGAGGTTTCTGTTTGGATCCTTGGATTTTAGCTATTGTTATTTCTTAATAAATGCTTGGAAAGAGCAAAACATAGATGTAAAAAAGAATAAGAAGTTATTAGAGGTCATGAAAACATTTTTAGAAACTTTTTTGACCTGATTTCTGGTATAAGTAAAGGGTAATATGTTGCATCAAAAATACATTTAAATGCATGCAATGAGAGTATACGGTGATAACAGTATGAGCATTTAGAAGAACTCTTAAGGGGAGAGTAGTAAGGAAGAATGAAGGTAATTAAGGACTACCAGTTTACCAGTTGCCCTCAAGTCAATTCCTGTTACCCATGGAGATGCCATGTATGTCAGAATAGAACTGTGCTCCATAGGGTTTTCAATGCCTGATTTTTCAGAAATAGATCTCCAGGCCTTTTTTGTGAGGCACCTCTGGGTGGAATGCAACCTCCAACCTTTTTGTTAGCAGCCAAGCGCGTTAACCATTTGCACCACCACCAGGGACTACAATTAATGACTTGTTCTTTGAAATATCCCGGGGTTATTAAAAAAAGAGGGAGAGAGAAATAAATGAATGTCTAGAAATACAGCAGTATTTGCTTAATGCAAAAACCAGACTGACTCAGTCAAATTGTTTAGTTATGTTGCTCAGAATGAAACACTTTCATTCGTAGTGGCCAATTAGTACCTAATTAAGACAGCTAGAGTGACCTATTGACCCTAGCACTTCATGGTCTTTGTATAAGTCCTTGCCTACTTCTTGGGAGTAAGTACACAACCCTGCTCCATGGACAGCAGTCAAATGCTAATGGGTTATATGCAATGATGAGTAATGCTTCAGGTAATGAGGAGGCTGCTCAGAGTGCTTACAAACACAAAACAAACCTTTTGGGTGCAGGGAGTTTTAAAGTATGATTGCGAGCATTTACTCATGCCAACAACAAAACCCTCTAATGGGACCTCCTGCCATATCGCGCTCAAGCTAGCCAGGCTGCCTGTGGCTTTGGGGCTTACTCCACTCTGATCGCTAATATAAACATTCTAATGCAGTTATGGAAAGAAAGAGAATTAAGAAGACAGGCATGCTACAAAGGTGAGCAAGCTGAAAAGAAGAGAAAAAAGAAGTAACTACAAGGGGTTCAGTGCATTTTCTTTCAGCCTTCTAGTTGCACCATCCATTTGACAAGAGTGAATGCGAATATTATAACCACATATTTTCTGCTTAAAACAACAAAAAAATCAAACCTATGTTGTGCTTTTAATAATCAATTGCTCTACGGCTTTAGTTGTGTCAGAGTTGGCAGCAGAACTAGATTACTTTCACAAACTGCATACGGAGTACATGTTAACACTGTTAAACAATAATTACATTTAGCTTGGAAAAAAATGATTGATTCTCTAAGGACTAATGACTTTTAACGTATCAGAGTTTTCTATGTTAATTTCTCATTTTTTTCTCATAAAATCTCTACAGGTTAAATAGGGCTAGATTCATTATTTTTATTGGAAAGACAGGAAAATTACGGATTGAAACAGTTAAGGGACTCTGCTGAGGTGGTGGGGTTATTGGCAAAACCGGTGGGAGAAGTCAGCTTTGCTTCCAAGACAATACTTTTTGTCAAAGGACTATATTTTGATCCAAAGAAAGTTATTTCCCAGGATTATTATTAATTTCATTTCTAACTTTAATGAAGTTTTTGTAATATTGGAGATAAAGCAATTTAGCATTGTTAGGAAAAGCAGAAAAAATTACAGGCCTGGGAAAGCCATTCTGTAATTAATTTAACAGCCATAGATTTCTAACTTACTCCCCACTCTTCCAAACACAGTTAACTCTTTAGGGTACTGTGCTCTGGTTAATCAACTGCTCTGTCTAAGATAATGCTTATTTGACAAAATGAATTGTGACACAGTGATATACACTAAAGGTAAAACAGTATAGTCAGTCTTGGCATTTGCAAATTTTGAATTCTCACTTTTGACTATTTGTAACTTGACTTTGAATATTTATAGGCAGCCTTGGTGGCACAGTGGTTAAGCGCTCGCCTGCTAACCGAAAGGTTAGTGGTTCGAACCCACCAGCTGCTCTGCGGGAATAAGATGTGGGGGTCTGCTTTTGTAAAGATTTACTGCCTCAGAAACCTTATGGGGCAGTTCTACTCTGTCCTATAGGGTTTCTGTGAGTTAGAATGGACTCAATGGCAACAGGTTTGTTTTTTGTTCTGTTTTGTTTTTATGTTGGTTGAATATGTATGATACGAAATTTGTAATTTCATTAGGCAACTTTTGAATCATCTGCCCTGATGGCTTTGCAAAAAGTTAATTGTGTATAATGCTGTATTCCATTGCCTTTGTGTGTGTGTGTGTGTGTGTGTGTGTGTGATGATGTAAAATCACCTTTGTGTATCCTAGGGCTATTGTTACGAACACATTTTCACATTACTGCAGATGTGCTGAGGCAGAAGGCAGTGGACAATAATAAAAATGCCAAATAAACCAGCTTTGTCTCTGTCAGAGAGAAACAGCACTTTAAATGCTAGTGTAAATCACATCATGGTTTTTTAGTATGCGGTTTAACAAACTTCACCATGTGTATTCTTTCTAGGTCACCAATAACTTTTTGTTTGTAATCGCAAAACCCAGGGGCTAGATCTTTGTTCCCATTCTCTTTGATGATTCCGCAGCATCTGACATTAGTGCCCACTCCCTTCTTAGAACTGCTATACTCCATTGACTTCTGCGAAATAATGTCCTGGTTCACATCCTGCTTCCCTGATTAATCCTTCTTTGTTTCCTTTGCTGGCTCCTCTTTCTTTAACCAACATTTCCAAGTTTCAGCATTTGGACCTCAGTCCTATGTACTCACTTTTTAACTATGTTGATGATTTTCAAATCTGCATCTCCAGATCTTTCTCATCTAAGTTCTGGCTCTCTATATATACTTGCAGATATTTTAAATGGGTTCTCTTCTATAACCACAACTGAACATGTTCTAAGTTGAACTCATGATCTCCTCCTCCTATGTCCCTCTGTCAGTTTACTTATATGGGACTGAAAGTGATATCTTTAATTCACACCTTTCTTTGACACATGTAAGTAGTCAATAATTAAAGCAAAAAACAGCAAAAAACATTTTGTTGGAATTTTTAATTCAATTTTACTTCCATCTAGAATCTTACCTTGCTACAATAGAATTGTTTAGAGAAATTCCCTCTTAAAAACATCAGTGTCAGCTTCATTTTGACCTACCACATGATAAGTTTTCTCTTTTACTCAGAAAACTGCGACAGCTCCCTATTTTCTATCGAATTAAGTTTAATTCCTCTGCCTGGGTTTAATGCTTCCATTACCTGATCCTAGCTTACCTGTCCTACCTGATTCCCTTTACTCCCCTATCTATGTACAGCATTCTCTTCCATCAGGAAAGACACTTTTTATCCAGCAAGCACAACACACTCATTCTGAACTCTGTGTCATTGATGGTTGATGGTTGTCTTTGCCTGGTATCCTCCTTCATCCTTTTCACCTCTGGATCTCTCACCCACCTTCTAAGTTCCAGTTCATGACTCACTTTCTAATGACTATAACCAGTTGTCATTAAGTCGATTCCAACTCATTGTAGGCCCATTTGTGTCAGAGTAGAACTGTGCTCCGTAGGGTTTTCAATAGCTGATTTTACAGAAGCAGATCACCAGCCTTTCTTCTGATGCACCTGTGAGTGGACTTGAACCTCCAAGATTTTGGTTAGCAGATGAGCGTGTTAAATGTTTGCACTACAGAGGGACTCTGTACTGGCTGTGTTGTTGTTGTTGGGTGCCTTCAAGTCTATTCTGATACACAGTGACCCATGTGACAGAATAGAACTGCCCTGCAGGGTTTTCTAGGCTGCAATTTTTACAAGAGCAGATCACGAGGTCTTTTCTCCTGCAGAGACACTAAGTGGGTTTGAAGTGCCAACCTTTCAGTTAGTAGCCAAGTGCTTAATTGTTGCACAACCAGGGTTCTTTCTAATGGCTATGTTGTTGTTGTTTTTAGGTTCTGTTAAGTTGGCTCGGACTCATAGTGACCCCATACACAACAGAAAGAAACACTGCCCAATCTTGTGCCATCCTCATCATTGTTGCTATGTTTGAGCCATTGTTGCAGCCACTGTGTCAGTCCATCTCATTGAGGGTCTTCCTCTTTTTTGCTGACCCTCAACTTTACCAAGCATGATGTCCTTCCCTAGGGACTGGTCCCTCATGATAGCATGTCCAAAGTATTTAAGATGAAGCTTTGCCGTCCTTCCTCCTAAGGAGCATTCTGGCTATACTTCTTCCCAGACAGATTTGTTTGCTCTTCTGGCAGTCCATAGTATATTCAATATTCTTCGTCAACACCATTATCCAAAGACATCATTCCTTCTTCAGTCTTCTTATTTATTGTCCATTTTTGCATGTATATGAGGTGATTGAAAATACCATGGCTCGGGTCAGGTGTACCCTAGTCCTCAAAGTAACATCTTTGCTTTTTAACACTTTAAGAAGGCTTTTGCAGCTGATTTGCCCAATGCAATATGTCGTTTGATTTCTTGACTGCTGCTTCCATGGGTGTTGATTGTGGACCCAAGTAAAATGAAATACTTGACCACGTCAGTCTTTTTCCATTTATCATGATGTTGCTTATTGGTCCATATTTGTGCCTATTCCAAAGCAAGGTGAGCCAACAGAATGCAGACATTATTGAACAATATCATTAATATCACATGAAAGTAAAATTTTGCTGAAGATAATTTGAAAGCGGTTGCAGCAGTACATCAACAGGGAACTGCCAGAAGTTCAAGCCGGATTCAGAAGAGGGTGCGCAATGAGGGATATCACTGTGGATGTCAGATAGATCTTGGTTGAAAGCAGAGAATACCAGAAAAATGTTTACCTGTGTTTTATTAATTATGCAAGACATTAGACTGTGTGGATCATAACAAATTACGGATAACATTGCGAAGAATGGGAATTCCAGAACACCTAATTGTGTTCATGAGGAATCCGTACATAGACCAAGAGGTAGTTGTTTGAGCAGAACAAGGAGTACTGCATGGTTTAAAGTCAAGAAAGGTGTATGTCAGGGTTATATCCCTTCACTATACTTATTCAATCTGTATGCTGAGCAAATAATCTGAGAAACTGAACTATATGAAGAAGAACATCCCATCAGGATTGGAGGAAAACTCATTAACAACCTGCGATATGCAGATGACACAACCTTGCTTGCTGACAGTGAAGAGGACTTGAAGCAATTACTGATGAAGATCAAAGACCACAGCCTTCAGTATAGATTACACCTTAACATAAAGAAAACAAAAATCCTCACAACAGGACCAATAAGCCACATCATGTTAAATGGAGAAATGATAACTAATGGCTACGGTAATCCATAAAAATGATCTTCTCTGAATTTGCTCACAATTTAATATGATGTAGAGGATACACCCAAGATACTACTTTATCACATTGTCACATGTATTTTATTTTATATTGGAAGTCCCCTGAGGCAAGAGGCTTGTTTAATAACTAGCATGTATGCCCCTGGGCTCCTAGATTAATGTTGTACACAAAATAATTAATAATTAATTAAAATAATTAATAGTTGATTGAAAATTCTTTGGTTTCTCAGATTTCCCAGTCATTCACATTAATTCAATACCCCACCTGGTCATTTGGAAAAATAAAGTGGTACCTTAAAGCTTCAGGGATAAATGCAATTACATTCTGTTGTTTAGTTAAGAACATAGCTTTCCAATTCACCTTTGGGAAAAGAGCATAAATATTAAACCCTTGAATTTTTAATTAGGGGAAATCATTTCACAAGTCTGGCCCCAAATTTATCCTAATTTATTAACAGGAAACGTCTGAGACTAATTGTTTTCTAGCCCACAGAATCCTGTTTTATTTTATTTTTAGACCTTTCCATTTAAATATAGATATAACTTTGATAAATATTGTAATCACTTGTGTTTAGAAAATTCTTTGCCTCTATGGCTGGTTGAAATTCTTTAATTAAAAGTGATTTTAATTTTGAAATTCAAGATGTTATGAATTAAATTCTACTGTACTTAGTTAGAGGGGAAGGAAAATATTCGAAGTGCTGCACTGGGTGTTCTATAAGCAGTGGAAAAAATGTCCAGTATAATCTTAATATATTCATTAAACTAAAATTTCTTTTGTGGAGTTCTTTGTGGCTGTAGCTTAGTAGTTCATGTTCCTTCAAATTTTTCATATTAAAGTTCTTACATTTGATCTTTTAAATTTTTCAGGCATATCACACATTAAGTAGCATATCTTTTACAAATCCAAATGAGTTTATATTTGTATTTTTGTTTAATTCTTACTAATTTGACATAGGAGTGAAATTTCTAACTGCCAATTGTTTTGGCTGGTGATGGGAAGAGAAGCTGAGAGAGGTGAAGAGAAAAGACAAGGTAAGCCAGGTATCATGGAAGCAACTACCTAGCTCTCTCATAAAATAGCCCTTGGAACTATTAATAGAATCTACAGCTCAGTGAGAATGAGCGGGACACATTCTCTGCTGGCTATTACCTTACATTATTTGAAGATCAAGTTGCTGCTGAACGCATTTTGGGCGGTAGGCTAGTGCATGTCTCAGGATTTCCACTTTACATCTGGCAAGAATATACTCTAGACGTATTCACCCAGTTTTTCAGCAAGGTTTGGTGGAGAGACATTTGAGTGAGAAGAAAGAGAAATGTGAACCTTTGTAGAAGTTGTTTAATAGGTCTGATTTAGAGGAATCCTCTCATAGGGAAGTAACTTTTGAGAATTAATTACTAATACACCCTTGTTGTTTTTAGCTGCTGTCGAGTTGGCCCCTAACTCATGGCAAACCCATGCACAATGGAACAAAATACTGCCTGGTCAGGTGCCATTCTCATGATTGCTTGCAGATGGGACAGTTGTGATCCATAGGATTTTCACTGTATGATTTTCAGAAGTAGATGGCCAGTCCTTTTTTCCTAGTCTGTTTCAGTGTGCAAGCTCCACTGAAACGTGTTCAGCACCTTAGCAAGAAGCAAACCTCCACTGATGTACAGTTGGTGGCTGTGCATGATATACATTGGCCAAAATCAAACTCAGGTATCCCACATGAAAGGCAAGAATTCTACCACTGAACGACCAATGTCCCCATTAATTACACTAATAGTACACAAATACATGCTACTTGTACAAAAATGAAAACATTACCATAAAGTGTGTTTTGAGAACAATGTTTTCTATTCTAGTCCCTCTTTTCTCCCTTAGAGGTATAGTTATCAACTTGGTGTTTAAGCTTTTTCAGTTAATGTATATGCACATATCTGTCCTCACAGAAAATATAAAACATTGTTTTATAATTGTATTTATTAACAACTTCATTGAGATATAAACATCCTGAGACCATCAGTGGTTAACTCATTTGTCATATTCACTACCATGTGGAATGTTAGGGCCATTCTCTGACATTGTTCTGTTTGCATCTCCCTTTTGAGGCTTCAGAGCCTCCCAGATTTATGAGATATCTAATAATTTCACCCATTTTGGACTCCTTCTCAATACATTTTGTTTATATCTTTATGAAGTCATGTTACATTTTAGGATTGGTTCTTTAAAAAATCTTACACTGGGCTTCTGGGCAACATGGTGCTCTAGGCAGAAGCACCACACCATCCCTCCATAGCAAAGATCCAGAAAACTAAGCCAAACAGAGAAAACAGCAATCCTGAAACCCTAAGTGTCAAATAAAGAGATAAAGAACTTAGCCAAGCACCAAATGGAATAAGAAACTGACAGAGAACAGAGAGCGAGGAGAGACACATGCAGAGGTCCCCTATCGGCTAACACAGCACGGATCCACCATCTTGGACTCCTATCAGAGACCAGCAAACAGGGGGTACAAGAAAGCAGCTTCACGGAGCTTCCAGCAGGAGACAGAACAACTGGTAACCAGCGATATATGCTTTCCCTCCCCCTACCCTTCTTCACCTCCACTTGGCCTCCTCTGCTTCCCACAGCCACAGTCTCTTGTCCTGGAAGCACCAGCTGCTTGGATTCTACCCACTCGCACTGGCTGACTCCCTGAGTGCCATTTGTTGGCTGCTGGTGTTGCTTTTTTCCACTTCTTTTGATTTCTTCCTTACCTCCCCCTCTTTTCTTTCAAATATCTGGCTCCGTGCACCATCTTTGCTTCTTCCTGAAAGGCTGTGAAACTCTGCTCGAATGTGAAACTGCTTCCCAGTCTGTGCTGCCACACTGGTGGGATCCTGGGGCTTTTCTTGTTCCTTTGTTTTGAATTGTTTGTTTTTCTTTTTCTTTTCTCGAATTGGGAGCCCATTCTAGCCGGGCAGTACTGTGCAGCTTGGGACCTACCCCCTCAGTTTGCACAGACATGCAGAGGGGCCATGAGGGCATTTCCTTTTTTGTGTTTTTTTTTTTTTTTTTTCTGTTTTTGGGGAGAGTTTTCTTGTTCTTTTTTTTTTTTTTAATTTGTTTTCTTTTCCCTCTTTGTCTTTCTTCATTACTCAGTTTCTCATCTCTCT
>NW_004444010.1:23939-26207 GCF_000243295.1 Trichechus manatus latirostris | reverse complement strand
ATTCAAATCTCTAATATTCAGAATTATCCAAGAGTTGAAGCAAAAAGCAGACAAAAATGAGGAAAAAAATCTTACACTTAGTTACTTTGTTTTGATGTGAAATTTTCATACAGTGTAATCCATAGATCTTAAAGATATAATTCTATGAACTTTGACAAATGTACATGTCCTTTAACCACGACCCCAGTCAAGATGTAGAATATGTCCACCACCTTAGGAAGTTTCCTCATGCCTCTTTTCAGTCAAACCCACTCCTCCTCCATGACACTGTTCTAACTTATATAACCAAAGATTTTTTTCCTGTTTTTAAAATTCATATGTATCGAAAAATATATGTATTCTTTTCTATCTTGATTCTTTTGCTCAGTATTGTGTTTTGGGCTTCATCTATCATCTTCTTGATGTACATTTGGGTTCTTTTCAGTTTTCGGCCATTTTGTAAACATGTGCTTCAAATTTCTTGAGAATAAATACCTAGGAGTGGAATTACTTTGTTATAGGGTAAGTAAAAGAAACTGTCAAAACATTTACTAAAGTGGTTTTAAAATTTAAATTACCATCAGAAATAGAAGCGTTCCAGTTGCTCCAAATCTTTGTCAGCACTTGGTGTTACCACTCTTTTAAATTTTAGTTATTCTAGTGAATGTGATACCTTATCTAACTGTGGTTTTAATTTGAAGTTACCTGAGGAGTAATGATATCTAACTTTTTGAAATATCTTTTCAAGTTTTTTACTCATTTTTAATTAGATTGTTTGTCTTTTCATTTATGGGAATTCTTTATATATCCTAGATACAAGTTCTTGGTCAGATATATGCATTTTTAATATTTTCTACCAATATAGGATTTTTTTTTGAATCAGGATTATCATTACATTAACTGTGGCTTTTTATGAACCAGAGTTTTTATCTTGATGTAATCCAAATGATAGTTTTTTTAAATTTTCTTTTATGATTGTTGCCTTTTTTTCCCCATGCTAAGAAGTCTCTTCTCCAAATTTAGGAAAATATTCTCTTATGTTTTCTTGTATGAGCTTTACAATTTTAGCTTTTATGTATTAAGTTGATAATAGATTTCAAATTGATATTAGTGTATGGTGTGAGGTGCAATGAAAGGGTAGTTTCTCATATGTTTATCTAGTTCTTCTAGTACGAATTTTTCAAAGAATTTTTAATTTATTGGATTGCCTTTGGTGCCGTTGTTGAAAAGCAATTGATGTGGATATATAGGTCTACTTCTGGATTTCTTATTGTGTTTCATTTACTCTGTGGTTATACTTAGACACCTCACACACTATCTAGATTACATAGACTTTTGTAAGTATTGAAATGAGCTAATGTAATCCTTCAATTTTATTCTTTTTTTTCAGCATTCGAATTCTAGGTCCTGTACATTTCAATATAAATTTAAGATCACTTTCAACTTCTATTTTTAAAAGCCTATTGGAATAATGATTAGGATTGCAATGAATCTATAAATTAATGTGGAGAGAATTGATACCTTAATGGTATTGAACCTTCCAGTCCATGGGCATGGTATAGCTCACCATTTGTTTAGGTTTGTTTAGCTCTTCTTTAATTTAATCTCTTAGCAATGCTTACAGTTTTAGAGGTTCAGAAGATTCATATATTGTTCTAAAATATTTTTTAATGCTAATACAAAAAATTTAATGTTACTTTCTATTTTTTCCATTGGTATTGTTATTGCTGTTAGGTGCTGTCGAGTTGGTTCTGACTTATAGTGACCCTATGTACAACAGAATGAGACACTGCCGAGTCCTGCACCATCCTCACAATTGTTGCTGTGTTTGAACTCATTGTTACAGCCACTGTGTCAATCCATCTCACTGAGGGTCTTCCTCTTTTTTGCTGACCTTCTACCTTACCAAGTATGATGTCCTTCTGCAGGGATTGGTCCCTCATGATAACATGTCCAACGTACATGAGATGATGTTTTGTCATCCTCACTTCTAAGGAGCATTCTGGCTGTACTTCTTCTAAGATAGATTGGTTCATTCTTCTTGCAGTCCATGGTATATTCAAGATTTTTCGCCAATACCATAATTCAAAAGCATCAGTTCTTCTTAGGGTTTCCTTATTCATTGTCCAACTTTCACATACATATTAGGCGATTGGAAACAACATGCCTTAGGCCAGGCGCACATTAGTCCTCAAAGTGACATCTTTGCTTTTGAACACTTTAAAGAGGTATTTTGCAGCAGATTTGCACAATATAATACATCATTTGATTTCTTGACTGCTGCTTCCA
>NW_004444010.1:13543-23839 GCF_000243295.1 Trichechus manatus latirostris | reverse complement strand
TTTTTTTAAATTTTCTTTTATGATTGTTGCCTTTTTTTCCCCATGCTAAGAAGTCTCTTCTCCAAATTTAGGAAAATATTCTCTTATGTTTTCTTGTATGAGCTTTACAATTTTAGCTTTTATGTATTAAGTTGATAATAGATTTCAAATTGATATTAGTGTATGGTGTGAGGTGCAATGAAAGGGTAGTTTCTCATATGTTTATCTAGTTCTTCTAGTACGAATTTTTCAAAGAATTTTTAATTTATTGGATTGCCTTTGGTGCCGTTGTTGAAAAGCAATTGATGTGGATATATAGGTCTACTTCTGGATTTCTTATTGTGTTTCATTTACTCTGTGGTTATACTTAGACACCTCACACACTATCTAGATTACATAGACTTTTGTAAGTATTGAAATGAGCTAATGTAATCCTTCAATTTTATTCTTTTTTTTCAGCATTCGAATTCTAGGTCCTGTACATTTCAATATAAATTTAAGATCACTTTCAACTTCTATTTTTAAAAGCCTATTGGAATAATGATTAGGATTGCAATGAATCTATAAATTAATGTGGAGAGAATTGATACCTTAATGGTATTGAACCTTCCAGTCCATGGGCATGGTATAGCTCACCATTTGTTTAGGTTTGTTTAGCTCTTCTTTAATTTAATCTCTTAGCAATGCTTACAGTTTTAGAGGTTCAGAAGATTCATATATTGTTCTAAAATATTTTTTAATGCTAATACAAAAAATTTAATGTTACTTTCTATTTTTTCCATTGGTATTGTTATTGCTGTTAGGTGCTGTCGAGTTGGTTCTGACTTATAGTGACCCTATGTACAACAGAATGAGACACTGCCGAGTCCTGCACCATCCTCACAATTGTTGCTGTGTTTGAACTCATTGTTACAGCCACTGTGTCAATCCATCTCACTGAGGGTCTTCCTCTTTTTTGCTGACCTTCTACCTTACCAAGTATGATGTCCTTCTGCAGGGATTGGTCCCTCATGATAACATGTCCAACGTACATGAGATGATGTTTTGTCATCCTCACTTCTAAGGAGCATTCTGGCTGTACTTCTTCTAAGATAGATTGGTTCATTCTTCTTGCAGTCCATGGTATATTCAAGATTTTTCGCCAATACCATAATTCAAAAGCATCAGTTCTTCTTAGGGTTTCCTTATTCATTGTCCAACTTTCACATACATATTAGGCGATTGGAAACAACATGCCTTAGGCCAGGCGCACATTAGTCCTCAAAGTGACATCTTTGCTTTTGAACACTTTAAAGAGGTATTTTGCAGCAGATTTGCACAATATAATACATCATTTGATTTCTTGACTGCTGCTTCCATGGGTGTTGATTGCAAATCCAAGTAAACTCTTTGACAACTTCAATATTTTCTTTGTTTATCATGATGTTGCTTATTGGTCCAGTTGTGAGTATTTTTGTTTTCATCATTCTGAGGTGTAATCCATACTGAAGGCTATAGTATTTGATCTTCATCAGTAAGTGCTTCAAGTCCTCTTCACTTTCAGCAAGCAAGGTTGTGTCATCTGCATAACGCAGATTGTTAATGAGTCTTCCTCCATTCCTGATGCCGCACTGATCAAGGACACCATACGTGAAGAAAATAAAAGGTTATTAAAAATACAGAAATAAAGAAAAGACCAAAATGGATACAGAAGATATTCTGACACTTGCTTTTGAATGTAGAGTAGCAAAAGCATGTGGAATAAATGATGAAGTAAAACAGTTGAACAGACTTCAAAGGGCAGCTCGAGACGACAAACTAAAGTATTGTACTGAAGTGTGAAAAGACAAACCAAAATGGAAGAACACGCTTGGCATTTCTCAATCTGAAAGAACTGAAGAAAAAATCAAAGCCTCGTGTTGCGGTATTGAAACATTCTATGGGCAAGATATTGAACGACACAGGAAGCATCAAAAAAAGGTGGAAGGAATACACAGAATCACTGTACCAAAAAGTAAGTATTGGTCAATGATCAACCGTTTTAGGAGGTAGCATATGATCATGAACCAATGGTATTAAAGGAAGAAATCCAAGCTGCATTGAAGTTATTGGCAAAACACAAAGTTCCAGAAATTGATGGAATACCAATTAAGACGTTTCAAGAAACAGATGCAGGGCTGGAAGTACTCATTCATCCATGCCAAGAAATCTGGAAGATGGCTGAGATCCATATTTGTGTCCATTCCAAAGAAAGGTGATCCAACACAACGTGGTAATTATTGAATAATATTAACATCACATGCAAGTAAAATTTTGCTGAAGATAATTGGCTGGTATATAGACATGCATTTTATTTCATATTTTACCCCATATCATACTGAACATACCACGGACTGCCAGAAGAATGAACAAATCTGTCTTGGAAGAAGTATGACCAGAATGCTCCTTATAAGCAAGGATGGCAAGACTTTGTCTCATGTACTTTGGACATGTTATCAGGAGGGACCAGTCCCTGGAGAAGGACATCATCTTGGTAGCGTGTCAGCGAAAAGGAGGAAGACCTTCAACAAGATAAATTGACATGGTGGCTGCAACAATAGGCTCAAGCATAACAACGATTGTGAGGATGGTGCAGGACTGGGCAGTGTTATTTTCTATTGTACATGGGGTCATTATGAGTTGGAACTGACTCGACGGCACCTAACGACAATGACTAATGACATTGAGCATCTTTCCATGTGCTTACTAACCACTTGCATTTCTTTTTATGTGACAACAAAAAGATAAACAACTTAACCCTTTGTTCTGTTAGTATGATGAAATATATTAAGGAGACTCTAATGTAGTTTGCTGATGTTATATTCCTGGAATATACCACATTTGATTATGAGGTATTATGAGACATTATGCTACTTATATATCTATGGATTTGTTTAGCTAATATTTTGTTAAGAATTTTAACATTGATATTCATTAAGGCCATTGGTCAATCATGTTTTTGTTCCTTGAGGACTTGGTGTCAGTGTTATTTTGGACTCATAAAATGAGTTGGTAAGTTTTCCCTATTCTCTTTTCTGAAAGAGTTTGAATAGAATTGATGTCATTTTTTCCTCAAATGTTTATATAGAGTTTACCTGTGAAGTCATTCAGGCTTGGAGTCTTTCTCATGAGAAGGTTTTTAAGTGTAAATCAAATTTCCATAAAAGATAATATGACTTTAAGTTTTCTCCGTTATCTTGTGTCAGTTTTGTTTTCAAATAATATGTCTATTTCATGAACGATTTCAAAATTATTGGCATAAACTGGTTTTAAATGTTCTATTATTATCATTTTCATATCTGCTGGTCCTTAGAGATAGCCTTGATTTTTTCTGATATTAGTAATTTGTGTATTTCTCCTTTGTTTCCTTGATCAGTCTTGCTAAGGGTTTAGCAATTTTATTAATCTTTTAAAAGAACCATTTGTTGTTAACTTTTCTTTGTTATTTCTTTCATTGATTTTTACTTTTATGATTTTCGTTCTTTTACTTCTCAAATTTAACTTTGTTTTTTCTTTATCAATCTTCTTGAGATGGCAAATTGGATTATTGATTTTTAGCATTTATTATTACCTAAATAAAAGTATTTCAATCTATAATTCCATAATTATATTTTGATTAATATTATTAATAATATTTTATAGATAAACATAATTGAATATTTTACTTACATGTTTACCATTTCCAGTGGTCTTCATAAATTTCTGTAGATACAAGTTTTAGCATTTCTTGAAGTTCATTCCGATGGTGATGTATAATCTCTGCTTTTTGTTTTGAATATAAAATTGTCTTTATTTCACCATAAATTTTGAAGGATACTTAAGTATAAAATTGAATTTTTGGTTGACAGTTTTTCTTTCAGCATTTTTAAAGATGCCATTTAATTGTTTTCTGGCCTCAGTTGTTTTGATGATAAGTCAATCATTCTTTTCATTTTTCCTCTGTAACATGTTCCTTATAGTATATATTTTCTCTGGGTGGTTTTGAGATTTTATTCTTTCTCTTAGTGACTATGGTGTCACTAGGTGTGGATTTCTTTTGTACTACACTCTTTGGGCTTTGCTAATTTTCTTGGGTCCATAAGTTGATTTTTTTACTAAATTGGTGAAAATTCCACTATTATATTTTCATATAAATTTTCTCTACAGTTTGCTTTTCCCAATTCTCCTTAATATATTTCCACAGGTCACTGAGGCTTTGCTCATTATTTTCAATCTTTTTTTCCTCTGTTCTTAAGTTTGGTTAATGTTTATTGGTCCATCCATCTAAAGTTTAATTATTGTTCTTCCATGTCCAATTTGTTGCTAAGCTTATTCAATAAAGTGTTTATTTCATATATTGTACTTATTAGATCTCAAATTTCCACTTTTAAAAAAAGATAATTTGTATATTCTGAGATTCTCCATCTATTCACTTGTTATGTCTTTATATGTAAGTCCATGAATATCTTTGTTGTTGTCAGGTGCTGTCTAGTGGATTCAGACTCACAGTGACCCCATGTACAATAGAATGAAATACTGCCTGGTCCTATGGCACCCTTGCAATCGTTGTTATGCTTGAGCCCATTGTTGCAGCCATTGGTCAATCCATCTCATTGAGGGTCTTCCTCTTTTTTGCTGACCCTCCACTGTACCAAGCACAATGTCCTTCTCCAGAAACTGGCACCTCCTGATAACATGTCCAAAGTATGTGAAATGAACTCTTGCCATCCCTGCTTTTAAGGAGCATTCTGGCTATACTTCTTCCAAGACAGATCTGTTCCTTCTTTTGGCAGTCCATGGTATATTCAATATTCTTCGCCAACGCCATAATTCCAAGATGTCAATTCTTCTTTGATCTTCCTTATTCATTATCCAGCTTTTGCGTGCATATGAGGCAATTGAAAACATCAAGCCATGGGTCGGTCGCACCTTAGTCTTCAAGGTGACATCTTTGCTTTTTAGCACTTTAAAGAGGTCTTATGTAGCAGATTTGCCCAATGAAATATGTCATTTGATTTCCTGACTGCTGCTTCCATGGGTGTTGATTGAGGATCCAAGTAAAATGAAATCCTTGATGACTTCAATCTTTTCTCCATTTATCATGGTGTTGCTTATTGGTCCAGTTGTGAGGGTTTTTGTTTTCTTTATGTTGAGATGTAATCCATACTGAAGGCTGTTGTCTTTGATCTTCATCGGTAAGTGCTTCAAGTCCTCTTCACTTTCAGCAAGCAAGGTTGTGTCATTTGCATAATGCAGGTTGTTAATGAGTCTTCCTCCAATCCTGATGCAGCGTTCTTCTTAATATAGACCAGCTTCTTGGATTATTTGCTCAGCATACAGATTGAGTAAGTATGTTGAAAGGATGCAACCGTGACTCACATTTACTGATCTTAAACCAAGTAGTATCTGCTTGTTCTATTTGCACAGCTGCCTATTGATCAACGTACAGGCTCCTCATGAGCACAATTAAGTGTTCTGGAATTCCTGTTCTTGGCAATGTTATCCATAATCTGTTATGATCCACACAGTCGAATGTCTTTGCATAGTCAATAAAACACAGGAAACATCTTTCTGGTATTTTCTGCTTTCAACCAAGATCCATCTGACATCAGCAATGATATCCCTGGTTCCACGATGAGGTTTTCACTGGATAATTCTTTTCAGAAGTAGACAGCCTGGTCCTTCCTCTTAGTCTGTCTTAGTCTGGAAGCTCAGGTGAAATCTGTTCACCATGGTTGACCCTGCTAGTATTCGAATACCGGTGGCATAGCTTCCAGCATCACAGCAACATTCAAGCCCCCACAGTATGACAAACCAACAGATGTGTGGGAAGGGACTGAACCCAAACAATCTTAAAAAGATAATCATCTAACTAATTTTCAAAATGCATATGAACATAATGTAGAGTCATTAAAAGTTTCAATAATGTTGACAGGAACCACCACATTATAAGTAATGAATTGTAACTACAGAGTATAAAATATTTTGGATCAATTTGATGCAGAATTTATTCCTAATCTGTACAGTCTATCATTAAGTTTACTTGCATTATCATGAAGAAAGCATAGTATTATGAAATAAGAGATTGAAGTGAAGATTAAAAAAACTGAAGACATTTGAAGAACTTAAAAACACCCATTTATCTATCATATATTGAAACATTATTCACCCATTCAAGAGTCTTAAAATCTTTACTACATAACAACATTCTTGTTTAAATGTAACATCCTTCTATTATAGTAACATAGCTTTTCAAAATATTCTGTAATAAATTAAACTTTAACAATTTAGGTTAGTATTCTTCAAGTTATAATGACTCATTAATGTTTTGCTGTATATGCATTTTAATATTCCATTTATCAATTACCATATATAAATTAGATTTTTGTCTTGTTCTTTATCTTTTGTAATACAGATTTTTTAATAGGAGCAAAGGCAGGAAATGTGTTAGATATTAAGTTGTAATCATGTGTGGTTTGTATTTCCTTTGATTTTTGTGATTAGTTTTGTTTAGAGGGGATTGTGTAGGAGGAGAGACTAGGGAAAAAGATCATTAATCGTGACTCATGTCATCTTTTAAAAATCTTTTCAAATGTCAAAATGGCACCTTCCAGTAGAACTGTGGTTTTCTGAAACACCTGTAGCCCAGAGTCGCACTGTTCTGGGTCAGCCATTGGGGTGACCATTCTTTGAGAGACTCAGTGAGGATGTGTCTGAGGCTGCCACTGAGCATTCCACCAACTTGCTCGTTTCTCTCTTTGGCTCTACGTCCATTATTTTGGTTTTGGGTCAAGCAGTTCTTAATAACAAGGTAATGTTTTCTAGCATTCTATGTAACTTGCTGCCATTTATGATTCTGAGATTAAAGCATAGGAGAAGTGCCCTTGCTCAATGAATGGCCTGTTTATGTTGGAAATGGGTAGGCAATGTGGGAGGCAAACAGCTGTGACTCAATTCACATAAAACAATGTCAAATGACCTTGAATCCTGAGAATTTAGTTAAAATGATATAGGGAAATCATTTAGGCATGATCTGAGTTTAATATCCTGGGTGTTTGTTATAAAAAATAGTGTTGCCATTCAGACATTTTTCTGGAAATGATTCCATAAATGGGTGGAATCCACTGTCCATCACAATTACTATTCTGTGGCCAGCTAGAAATAGGCAAGCGAACATTAATTTTTTGAAGAAATATAAGAATATGTTTTATAAGAAAGCACTCAATAGAAATAGAAAGCAAAAGATAAAATAATTTTATTTTTAATTGTATAAAATATTTTGAGAAGAGTATTTGGCATTCTCTAAAAATGACATTTTTAGGTTAGCAGAATATTTTTATCCTTATAGTTAAACTATATATATATTTATACATACATACATATATATGTAAATATGTGTATGTGTGTGTATATATATACATATATATATCTTCTTCTCTATCACAGTACCTCCAAGAACAGACAAGTCAAGTAACACTTGACTTCTGAGAAATTTAATCTTAAATGTGTCACTGCTTTTTTGACTATGAAGCCTGGATTCTGATCTCAAATGCAAAGAAGGCATACATATGAAAAATAAGAAAGCAAAAACATGATTTGGAGAAAGGGTTTATGTACCACAAAAAATCAGTATTCTTTATATGAAAACGTTCAGGAGTTCCCTCAGTGAGGCTGTTGCCACTATCAAAATCTTGCAGACCTACTACGGAAGGTGGAGACAGTAACACCAAATGTTCTGCGCTTGAAATGTGAAGCAATGGCAGGCGGTATGTCTACCATATGTCCTAGATTAGTTTCTTATTTCTAGTCAGATGAAATCATCTCCCACTAAATCCAAGACCTGTTCGTGATAGAATAGTTTTGCCAATCTCAGGAGCCTTAGGGCCTACATTTATCCAGATGTTTTGATTTTTCCCACAGATGGTTCTCAAACTTTTATTCCTATTGCAGTTGCTGCTGCCACTTTGTTTCCTGAAGGTCTTTGGCATATCCTTCTAAGATCTTCATGACACAAGAGTCAGGCATTTAGGCTTTTTCAGCTATGCTAATCACATACTCACACGAATATGATAAAATGTAGATTAATATAAAACACCAAAGATGTTAAAGATGTGAACTATTTTATTTGCTAAAATATACTTATATTTATGAAAAATTCAAGTAAATATGTTAGATGAATTCTATACATGCTGAATACACTGTTGAAATGTAACAAATGCATATTGTAAAAGTGTCAGTTGGACGTTTATGAACTTTGAGTATTCCAAAGAAGTAGTGTGATTAATGATACCACTGCCCATCCCACTGAACTTTAAATCAATTTCAGCTAATTTACACTGTCTATTGGTGGTTATAGTCCATCAATATAATGTTCAATTTAGATATATTTGATGAAGAGAAGTTGCCAGCAGTTCACTTTGCAATGAAACATTAGCACTTCTAGCATTTCCCCCAAGTGAACATCTCAGACATATTAAAGACAGAGTAATCAAACAATCTATTCTTCTCAGATTAGTTTTAAGTACATTAAGATTTTGCTAATCTAGGCTTTATATAATTATGCACAGGTTTCTATTGTTCCTGGAATTCCTCATGTTTATATTGAGAATTCCAATCACTCTACGATTTTTCCCCCTTCCCCACTACAGTCATTTTTTTTTTTTTTAACATTCACAGATAGTTCAAAATTGAATTAGAACTAAATCTATTTAAATGTTTTCTAGGATGTCAGAAAAATTACTTTGCAGAATTTTAACTTTTGAAAATTTCTAGAACATATAAAATAATATGAGATTCTCTTGCTTTTATAAGTCTTTTCAGAAGAGATGCACTAGATATGTTAATTAAAGTTAATAGTATAAGCAGATGGGAGGGAAAAGAGAATAAGAGACATAGAGTAAAATGTGCCAGTAAGTGCCGGCTTAAATGATTGAAAACCAGGTCAAATCAAAGGTGCTCAATACAGAATGCAGACAAAAAATAAGTGGTTCACTAAGGGAAAGACTAAGGAGACTGATAGGAAGAAATATTACAGAGCCAAATATTCATTGGTTTTTATTGAACACTATTGTTTGGCACAAAGAACAAAGAAATAATTCAAAACAAAATAATTAATCCATAAATCTACCAATCTTATAACTAAAAAAGTTTCATATTTTTCATAGTTTCTCACTAGTTCTTCTACATTTCTGCAATTTGGTCATAATCATAATCATTGTGGGTATGTTTTCACTTTGCCTTTTCTCGTTTATCACCGATCACGAGATAGTCTCCAAGTTACTGCTAGTATATTCACATGCACTTTTGTGGTTCTATAACAGGAGTCAGCAAACCTGTCACCTGTTTTTGCAAATAAAATTTTATTAGAACACAGCCACACCCATTTATTTACATATTGTCTATGGCTGCTTTTGAGATACTCAGCAGAGTTGAATATTTGCCACACAGACCATATGGTCTGTAACGTAAAATATATATTAACTGCCTCTTTAAGAAAAAATTTGCTGACCCTCGCTTTATAATGTCCCATATCATAATTGCACTTTTTCCTTCTGCTGGGCATTAAAGTTGTTCCCAACTCTTTTCCATATTATAATAAAATCATTGTGAACATTTATGTCAGGTCATTTTTTTCCTTTTATTATATTATTTCCTTAAGAAAAATTTCTAGGATTAATGAATCAAAATATATATGTGTATCTATACATATATTTGAGTTCTTTATTATAAAATTGACTTCAAAAAGTTTTGTACCAAAGAACATTGCCACAAGTAATGTCTGTTTATGTGTTTTAATGGAATTTTGCCAATGTTCAACATTATTATGCATCTTAATTGTTAAAAGTTTTGTCACCTTTGTAAGAAAGATCTATTTTTGTTTATAAAAGAAATATACTAACAAGATTTCTGAAAATAAAACTTGATAATTATAAAAATTTTTTAGAAGGTTCTAAAATTCATCTTGAAGAGAAGAAATACAAGAATAGCTAATTAAGCAGTATAATTGGGGATGGGTGGGAAAATAACCTTATGAAATGTCAAAGCAAAATAAAACTATGGTTAGCAATATGGCGTGGTATTGCCACAGAATTAAACAGATCAATTAAACACAAGAGTTTAGAATGATACAACTCATTGCTGTCAAATCAATTCTGACTCACAGCAACCCTATAGGGCAGAGTAGAGCTGTCCCATAGGGTTTCCTAGACTGTAATCTTTAAGGGAGCCAACTACCACATCTTTCTCCAGTGTAGTTGCTGTTGGGTTCAAACCATAAACCTTTTGGTTAGCAGCCAAGCGCTTAACCACTTTGCCATCAAG
>NW_004444010.1:11419-12702 GCF_000243295.1 Trichechus manatus latirostris | reverse complement strand
TTCAGTATTTTCTCCATTTGTAATAATATTGTTTATTGGTCAGTTGGGAGGATTTTTGTTTTCTTTATGTTGAGGTGTAATCCATCAGTAAGTGCTTCAAGTCCTTTTCACTTTCAGCAAGCAAGGTTGTGTCATCTGCATATGGTAGGTTGTTAATGAGTCTTCCTCCAATCCTGATACCGTATTCTACTTCACACAGTCCAGCTTTTTGGATCATTTGCTCAGCATACAGATTGAGTAAGTATGGTGAAACGATACAACCCTGACACACATCTTTCTTGACTTTATACCACGCACTATCCCCTTGTTCTGTTCGAACGACTGCCTCTTGGTCTACGTACAGGTTCCTCATGAGCACAATTAAGTGTTCTGAAATTGCCATTCTTCACGATGTTATCCACAATTTGTTACGATCCACACAGTTGAATGCCTTTGTATAGTCAGTAAAACACGGGTAAACATCTTTCTGGTATTCTCTGCTTTCAGCCAAGATCCATCTGACACCAGCAATGATACCCCTTGAGGATTAAGTAGTTACACATTAGGAACAAAACAAAAAAACCCTGTAGAAGCATTTAAAAGTAATTATAGAAAATAATTAACTTGGATTGACAAAGATTTAATAATTAATTAACAAAACATAAAACACAAATTGCTCAGAGGAAAAGACTAAAGGTTTGTCAACATTTTAAAATGTAATAAATATAAAATGTAATGACAAAATAATTAGACACAAACTTTTAAAACATAGTAACAGCGAGAAACACACACACACACCCCTTAATTCAATGAGGATATAAACTGATCAACTTTTTAGAAGACAGTTTAAAGTTTGCATTAAAATTTAAATGCCTATGCTTTGATTAGTAATTCTACTTCTAGAAACATACTCTAGAGAAATACTTACACATGAAAGTTTACAAACTTGTAATAATTAAAAAATTGTAAATAAACTAAATCAATGTGAAATAAATATATTTAATACATCCATAATATCAAATTATATTAAAAAACTTTAAAACAGTGATGTAGATTTATATGAACTAATATAGAAAGATACTTTCAAACATATATTGTCATGTGACAAAAACAAATTATAAAATAGTATTTAAAATATGATTCTAATTAAGTAAAGCACACCCATAACAAACAAAATTTCATTTTTATATATTTATATGTATTCCAAAAGTTATTCCAATCATTTCCATTTATAGATACATATATGTACATACATATATACCTACAACTATAAATGCACTGATATTGAAGTTGTCAAATATTTC
>NW_004444010.1:7762-9383 GCF_000243295.1 Trichechus manatus latirostris | reverse complement strand
AGTTTGGGGTGAAGACTGAAGCAGGTCAACAATGGAAACAGGGAGAGAAGAAATGATTTCAAAGTGGTCATTATTGGTCATTTGTGTGGACTCCTACTAAAAGTTTATCATTTCATGACATTACAATTTTTATTTTTTCATTTGCATTGTCTTTAGGGCTACCACATACTGAGTTCAGTTTAGCCCTGAATACTATGTGAAAGCTGTACATACAACGTGTAATAGATCCTTTGTAACAACCCTGTGAGGAAGGTATTACTACAGCAACTTACAGATGAGAAAGCTGAAGTCAAGAGAATGTAAATAATTTACCCAACTTCACCCAACTAATAAATGCTAGAGCCCCGATTCAAACTCCTACCTGACTTTTTTCATTTCATTCCATGTTGCACATTCTTAAACACTGTACTCGGAGTGAACTTCTAAGTGAATGTAGACAAGAGTAACATCTTGTCTTAGCAAAAAATCCTAGAATATTTTTTCATAATATTTGGGTCTCAACCAAATAACACATAATAACTTTTATTAGCATTTTAGTTCCTCAGTCAATCATGTAGTAAATCTATTTTTTGTGGTAATCATTGGGTCTCCAAACTCCCCACAAGTTTCTTTCTTTCCTGTATCTTGAGTAATACAGATATTGCTTTCAAGTAGCTGTTATTTTTAATAACATGTCTTCGATCACTATTTCTTCTAGAGTTTCAGCCTTCACTCCTTCTCCTATAGTTGTCGTTTGGGGTCCTCATGCTACCCATAATATAATCCTTATCCTTTTCCCCCCTGCCACTTTCAACTACATATTACATCTCAGTTGGCCATGCATTTAAATAACTTCAGCTCTTTGGACTGATCTGACTTTTGTGAGTACAGTTCTTCTTGAGCTCCAGATAGGTCCTGACCCTACCAATGCATCATTCCTAGTTTTGAATAACTTACAACAAGTACTCCGAGGAATTGCGAGATTAACCTGTGCCTTACACAGATTTGTTTTTTTTTTGTTTTTTTTTTTGCCGAGTAGGAAGAAGCCAATATCTTTTGACTATCCTTTACTTCCATATAAGTTCCTTGCTATTCCCTGGACACCATCTTACTCTCCATACCCAACAGCACCCCAATCTTTCTTAGCGTAGCTTTCATGATTCTTACCTATGTTCATGAGTCTGGCACCCAGTGTCCCTGGGACGTGGCCAGCTTCACTTTATTGAGATCCTACATTATCATTTCTGTCTGAAGATCTAAGAACTGCACAGGAATACTACTGGCTTACTGACAGTAAAAATCGCTAGCAAAATGTATAAAAGTTAGCTCTTCTCTGTGATTCATAATTCACTAGAGATATCCACTGAAAAACCGCATGTATATTAAAATAGTGATCATTAAAACATGTGATATGACTGATCAATTAAATTAAACCATATTCCAACCCTATCTATTGGTATAGCTGTTGATTTTCATAATAAATAGGTATTTTCATTGTTATTCAAGAAATGGTATGACATAAGGGACTATAAATATTCCGGACAAATTCCCGGACATTCCAAGTTATGTTTCTGACATTGCCATATTTACTTCACATAAGATTTAGGGAAATTCTCTAGAATATGCATCATCTCAGTTTCTT
>NW_004444010.1:5223-6914 GCF_000243295.1 Trichechus manatus latirostris | reverse complement strand
GATCCTTCTTTGTTTACAAAATTATACTCTACCATAGTTCAGTGAGTAATGATGATGGCATATAAAAGCTCTTCTCTAACAAACCTGATTATCTAGTTTTCCCCAAAGGAATTTCTTTGATGTTGCATCATGCTGAAGGTGGCTAGCAAAGGTTAAACACATAAAGAAAATTTTTAATAATACTTTAGCAAAGGAAAAGATAATTTTATGTAAAATTTTGCTCCAAAATTGCTAAGCCTAGAAAAGCAATAGAATTATTTTGTAACTCTCACTTATATTTTTTTAAGTGAAATTTCCTATTTCTTTAACCAATGTTGGCAGAGCAATACATAGCTTAGCTTCTCTGTCTTCATTGATCAAACATTTGAATACAATAGATCCAAATCTATTGCCTAAGGGACAGTAGAAGATTTTGGACACAGGCTTATGATACAACATGGGAATATACAGCTATAACTCTTTATTATGAGAATATGCACCATATAATATGGACCAATGGATTTAGCAAAGGCCATTCCAATGCTGTAATTGGTAGACTAAGGCTTCTCAGTGCCAGCTGCATAACTGTATCATAAACTGATCATGACTAATTCTATCTAATTCAGAGCTAGCTGAATTAGCCAATGTAGACAGAACAGAAAGAATCTGTTCGATAAAAGTACTTGCCAAATTATTTAAGACATTTAATTTACTCTGCCAGTGTTAAGCATTTTAATATAGTGTGTATCATGTGAACTTTTCAGTGATCTATGAGGTAACCTGCACAGCAGATAAAGAAGTGTAGGCTCAGAGAATTGCAAGGTCAAGAAGCCTAGAAAAAGATATGGCAGTGTTCACTCTTCCAGTCTAATATCACTTCCATACAGGCTTGACCACTTATTTTCCCTCAGAATCTTCTGGTTGAGGATTTCTTTCCCTCAATATTTAGCCCCATATAAAAGCCACTCCTTTTTTTTTTTTTTTCTCCCAAGTGGGGCAACCTCTTTTCTTACATTTCCACTCCATACCTCCTTCATCCCTTCCCCTGCTTTTGTTTATTGTAGATTCCATCCTGAATACCCTCTTGGGGCCCTGGAACCTTGGTCTTGAATCTCAGCCTGGTTATAGCACCTCACTGAACATCAGTTTCTGCATTTGGGGAATGTGGCTAATAGCCCAGCTTTACATGATTGTTATGAAGATAAAAGGAGTTAATATAGTGAACATAAGTGAGGTTGAATGTAGGAAGTTTGACCAAAAAAAAAGTCTCTTTATTTTTTCAACAACTTTTTCCCATAAATTGATGCCAAGAAGTTCCTTCTACTCTTAGCTTCTCTAAGAAGATTCCCTAAAAACCATTCCTCACAATGATGTGCAGAATTTACATATCATTTGAACTTTACTTGTAAAAAGGTTAAGTTGCTTCTTATATAAATATCCTACATTACCAGGTTGATTGTATGCTCAGAGAGAATCTGTATTGTATACATATTCAGCATCCTTCAAGTAGCCAATAAGGTGTTTTGTACATAAGAGGTAAATGAATGAATAATAGATAAATGAGTGAATGAATGATCTTGCCCTTAATCCCTGCCCTAATAGTGATTTTATTGAATGTGGAAGATACTCAACGGACATTTGTTGGTGCATCCATTAAAAAAAAACAAACCCACCATTGTGGAGTCAATTGCAACTCATAGCGACCCCATAGG
>NW_004444010.1:2303-3257 GCF_000243295.1 Trichechus manatus latirostris | reverse complement strand
TCATTTAATATTTTCCCACTAGAATCCTTCAGTATTACCACTTGAGGCTTGAATTTTTTTCTTCAGTTCTTTTAGCTTGAGAAATGCCAAGCATGTTCTTCCATTTTGGTTTTCTATCTCCAGGTCTTTGCATATTTCACTTTAATACTTTACTTTGTCTTCTGGAGCCACCCTTTGAAGTTTGTTCAGCTCTTTTACTTCATCATTTCTTCCTTTTGCTTAAGCTACTCGACATTCAAGAGCACTTTCCAAAGTCTCTTCTAACATCCACTTTGGTCTTTTCTTCCTTTCCTGTCTTTTTAATGACCCCCTGCTTCCTTACTGTCTAATGTCCTTGATGTCATTCCACAGCTCATCTGGTCTTCAGTCATTGGAGTTCCATGTGTCAAATCTATTCTTGAGATGGTCTCTAAATTCAGGTGAGATATACTCAAGGTTGTACTTCAGCTCTCCTGGACTTGTTCTAATTTTCTTCAACTTCAACTTGAACTCGCATGTGGGCATTTTATGGTCTGTTCCCCAGTCTGCCCCTGGCCTTGTTCTGACAGATGATATTGAGCTTTTCCATCATCTCTTTCCACAGATGTAGTCAATTTGATTCCTGTGTGTTCCATCTAGTGAGGTCCACGTGTATAGCCTCTGTTTACGTTGTTGAAAATAGGTATTTGCAATGAATAAGTCAGTCTTGCAAAATTCTATCATTTGATCTCTGGTGTCATTTCACCAACGCCATATTTTCCAACTACCAATCCTTCTTCTTTGTTTCCAACTTTTGCATTCCAATCAACAGTAATTATCAGTGCATCTCGATTGCGTGTTTGATCAATTTTAGACTGCAGAAGTTGGTAAAAATCTTCAATTTCCCCATCTTTGGCCTTACTGGTTGGTGTATAAATTTGAATAATAGTCATGTTAACTGGTCTTCCTTGTAGACCTATGGATTATTCTGTCACC
>NW_004444010.1:0-1562 GCF_000243295.1 Trichechus manatus latirostris | reverse complement strand
AAGATTTGTATGTTTTTTTTCCTTTCAGTCAATTGCACATTTTATGCCAGGCTCCCTCTCTTCTGCCATTCAGGATGTTCTTGAGCCACCATTCCTCATCAGCTGTTGGTGAGTTTCACAAATCTGCTTGTGGTCCCTTCTGTTCCTGTCTTTCTTCAATGTCTCATGCAAAAAACCAAAACTCAGCAGCAACAATAAAACAACATATAATGCCATCCCTTCCAAAGGTCAACGGAGAGGATTTTTGGATTAGCCACTATTTGGGATAATCTTCACTCCTGATCTCCTCCGTTATTACCGTGCAAAATTGGGAATTCACTACATGTAACCTGACTTCTCTGCAAAAGAGCCATAAAAATCTCTGGCCCTCAGAGCAATTTCAATGAATGAAATTAATTAAGAAAAAAATTCAAGGTCCTGAAATGGGAGTCATTGCAAAGCACTTTTAAATTATAGTGTCATGACTGAATATTAGAATGAATTCTTTGATCTCCTTTTTTGTTAACAAGATGATATGATATTTTTGGGCAATTTTTCCGTCTTGAAGGTCTGCTGACATCAAAAACCATCAGAGCACTGTATGGAAATAAGATACCCACTTGTCTTTGCTTCCTCTTACTGATTTCATGCAATGACCTTGCAGTTATTAAATATAGGCCAACTTGCACTCTCAGACCACAGGCAACCTCTTTTTTAAGTGATCACTTACTCCTCAACATTTCTACTAAAATTTGATGCTTAAAGATCACTTAATGGAGGCAACCAATTTATCCCTGTCCCTTGGGTGGTCCCTGAGGGCCGTTTTGGCTGTTTCAGTACAATTACAAAATGCTTCCAGGCTCTGTGAACTTGGTTATACAAGAAGGTTATGGCAACAAAGACTGTTTTCTTTGGAAAATTGCTACAAAGTGCTGACCTTCCTAAAGTATACAGCATTCTGAAAAGCCTAAAAGCCCAGATGCTTAACACTGTGAGAAGCAGTGCCAAATTCTAGAACCAGAGGCATGAGCTAAAGCACAGTATTCAGTGAATCAGGAAAAGAAGGAAGAGAACTTTCTTTCAGGAACACTTATTTCATGTCTTATAGTCTGGGTTCAAGCAAAATTCCTCTTTTGACTGTAAAGTGTTTTCAGGAGAGTCTGACCTAGAAATGGCTTTTGAGTCCCATAAGTGCAGCAGAGAGTTCAAGCAAAGTCAGGATGATTTTGGAGGACAGCAATGAAAAGCAGGAGTTCATTCGATCTATACGCCTGTACGGTCCAAGCTGCCTTCTTGTTAAATATCAAACAACTAAGTATACAATACAAGCAAAAAAGCAAACAACAACAAAAAAAATTAGATAACCATAATTAGTTACAATGTCAGGTATTGACTAAATTCATTGCAAGGCATGCATATGACAGCCACATATTATTTACCAAAAAAAGACATCTTTCCTAACTTTGCAGACAGATATGAGAGAAGGTATTCACTGTGGGTCCTCAGGTGGTACAAGTCGTTATAGCGCTCAGCTGCTAAAGGAAAGGTCTTGGAAGAAAGGTCTGGAGATCTACTTCCAAAAA
>NW_004444009.1:13720400-13721473 GCF_000243295.1 Trichechus manatus latirostris | reverse complement strand
ATCCCAAAAGAAAGTCACCAAGACATATTATAATCAAGATAGTCAAAACCAAAGATAAAGAGAGAATTTTAAGATCAGCTAGGGATAAATGAAAAGTCATCTACAAAGGAGAGGCAATAAGAATAAGCTTGGACTACTCAGCAGAAACCATGCAGGCAAGAAGGCAATAGGATGACATATATAAAGCTTTGAAGGAAAACAGCTGCCAGCCAAGAATTATATATCCAGCAAAACTGTCTCTGAAATATGATGGTGAAATTAGGGCATTTCCAGATAAACAGAAGTTTAGGGAATTTACAAAAACCAAACCCAAATTACAAGGGAGTCCTCTGGTTAGAAAATCTGTAACATCAGATAACAACCCAAGACTAGAACACAGGACAGAGCAACCAGATATCAACCCAAATACAGAAGTCACAAAAATAAATCAAAGCTAAAACACTGAAAATAAGCAAACATGTCAATATGTAAAAGATGACAACATTGAAACAAAAAAGAGGGACTTAAAAAATGTAGACATAGATTTTTATATAGAGAGGAAGTCAAGGCGATATAAAGAAATAAAAGACTGGTATAAACTAAGAAAAATAGGGTTAATATTAAGGTAACCACAAAGTAAACTAACAATCCTACAAGTCAAAATAAAAAACTAGAAAAATATGAAGACTAAGCAAACATAAAATCAACAACAATGAAAAAGATTACAAGAAAATACATAAAGAAAAACGACTCAGCACAGAAAATTAAGTGGAACAAACTGAACAACACACAAAAAAAGACATCAAAATGACAGCACTAAACTCATACCTATCAATAATTACGTTGAATGTAAATGGACTAAATGCACCAATAAACAGACAGAGAGTGGCAGATTGGATAAAAAACACGATCCGTCTATATGCTGTCTACAAGAGACACATCTTAGACTTAAAGACACAAACAAACTAAAACTCAGAGGATGGGAAAAAATATATCAAGCAAACAACATTCAAAAAAGAGCACGAGTAGCAATATTAATCTCTGACAAAATAGACTTTAAAGTAAAATCCACCACAAAGGATAAGGAAGGACAC